>NC_083107.1:7385047-7685047 GCF_949774975.1 Lagenorhynchus albirostris | reverse complement strand
CTTTTGAAGTTCCTGGAGGTTTTGAGGGGACAAAACCCAAAGTTCTTGGTGATTAGTTAAGGCTGGGAAAGAACACGGTGTCAACACCCACAATAGAAAGTGGTGAGGAGCTTTGTGAATAGGTTAGGAAAATGGGAAGTTACCGGCTTCTGGTAGAGCAAGCACCTTCATGCTTTAAAAGTGTTGAAAGGAAGAATGTCCCTTCCCCACACCCAGTCCCCAGGGCTCCTCCACACAGCCTTCGAGGGAGCTCTTCACCTCCATAATGCCTCTTGGACCAAACCTTGAAGCCAGGATGAGAAATGGCTAAAGTGAAGTTTTGCCAAAGGTTCCAAGGAAATAGTCTCCACGTGGAGTTTCTGGAAGCCTGCACAGACAACCATAAAGCTACGAGCATAGGATTGCATTTTGGTTTTGTTTGTTTGTTTTTTCTGGAACTCCAGAAAATCTCTCTCATCTATCCCTGAACACCTCCTCCCGGGGAAGGAGAACCTCACCGCCAAGGCAAAAGGAAAAGTCTGTGCTACCTCTAAATATACGGCACCTGATCAGGGAACACATTTTTATCAAACTGCAGGTGCTGTTCTAAACCATTTACAATTCGTCGCTCATTTAAACCATTCAGTCCCCTGGAGAGCCCTGAGCTAAGACCTGCTATTATCCCATTTTACAGATAAGGCACTGCCATCGTCTCCCTGTTGTGGAGGAATGAGGTGCCCAAGGTCAGGCAGGAAGGAAGTGGCAGAGCCAGGGATTGAACCCACAGTCTGCACTCTCGGCACTGAACAGGCTGCCTTTCTACAAGTGGCATCTAACGCTGCAAACTGAAAACACCTTTTAGCTTAAAAAGGGAAGGAGAATCACCCTCGCCCACACTCAGGAAGAGGCAGCTTCTGGGATCTCAGAAAACAAGAGTATTTAAGTCTAGTCTCCTCTTTCCTGAATCATCATTTAGTCAGACCAGAGGGCTGTCATTGATGGGTTGAAGAGGGGTTCGCCAAAGGTACCAGGCTCACTAGCCCAGGCTGGTACCCAGGAGACCCTTCTGCAGGACAGGGCTTCATCCCAGCCTTCTGCTCTTGGGTCTTCATAAGACTCTCAGCCTGCCTGTCTTCCGTTGGGTTCCAAAAATACAGACCCCATCAGGCACAGGTATCCCTACCTGGGCAGAGGATTTCATCCAAGGACCAGCCAGGAACCAACTAGGAGAAAAAAGATGTCAACCTTCTCATGACAGCAGGCCCGTTGCCCAGGTGAGCCTTGGTGACAGAGGTGGAACTGAGCTGCCTCACTGTCAGAGGTCCTCCTTCCTTGTCTTTTGTTTACATGGCATCGTCTGCCACCACACACCCAGGCAGGTACATTTTTGTCCACACAATCAAGCAGCTTGTGCATTTTTGCTCTAAGTAGTGATTACCTATTTTCAAGACCATCACAAGGGTCACGAGGCTCTGCATTGAGGTCACACCTTTATTTCAGTGGTTCTGAATGTTTTCTCATAAATCTTTACGATCTTAATTTTTTTGTAAAATAGATGTCTGATTGAAAGGCTGGACTTACGTTCAGAACAAGTTCAGGGCACTCTGTTTTCCTTGATGGAATGTTTTTCCCTAAGTTAGAAACTATTTATCCTTTTGGGCCAGTTTAGTGATCTGTAGGAAGGTATTTCAGGTTTAGTGAGGTAGGGATATTCAGTAATTCTGGCTTAGTGTTGGCTGGGGCTGGGAGGTCACAGTTCTGCTAGAAGTTTATCATGGTTGATAAATTTCATACAATCTTAGGGTTTCAGGGTGGGTTAAATCTTGGCAGTGGTTTTTGATGACAAGATTTGGTTTGGTTTGTTTTCTGAGGTATAACGGACCTAAAGGACACATATCTCTGTGTTCAGCTTGAATTTTCGGTTACATATCATTTCTCTCATGCAACCATCATCCACATCAAGATCTAGAACATTCTTAGCATCCCAGGAAGCTTTCTTGTGCCTTTTTGTAGTCAGTGCACATACCCAAGCTAACCACTCTTCCACACTGTTACCATAGATTAGTGATCTGTGTTGTTAAGGCTCATGAACAGGCATATGTAGACTGATACGGTATGTCTTCTTTTGTATCTGACTTCTGTTATTCAACACAGTGTCTGTGAGATTTATCCATGTTCTGTGTATCAGGTCATTCCTTTTGTATTGCTGTGTAGTATTCCACTGCATAGATATACCATAACTTACCCCTTCTACTCTTCTTAGGCATTTGGATTCTTTCCAAGTTTGGGATATTATAATATATCTGCTATGAACATTCTCATATATGTTTTTTGGTGGGCATAAGTACTCAGTTTTATCCAAGAGTGGAATCCTGGGTCATAGGACATATATAGTAAGTTTAACTTTAGTACTTACTACCAAATACCATCTCTCTACTGCATTGTTTTCCTTTGAAAGTATGATACAAAATTCTTTGACAAATATCTGTGTCCATAGTTTGTCTGCATTCATAATTATATCTTTAGGAGAGATCCAGAGAGGAGTTCCTGGGTCAATGGCTGTGAATGAGTCAGAGGCTCTATTAATCACAGGGTATGAAGGCTTCTTAGGTTGTAAGGCCTTAATGACACAATTGGATAATACTTTCATTCCTCTCTGGGCAGCTTCTTCTCCCATTCCCCACAGCAACTAGCCCTTACTGCTCTCATGCACCACGTGTTCTCAGCCCCCATCACACTCTTCCAAACAGATGGTCTGCTTCCTTTTTTTTCATAGAAAATCAAAGTTACTGGGCATAGAAATAAGTCTGCTAAGCAGCTGACCTTAAAATAGGGAGAGTTTCCTGGATTATCTGGGCGGGTCTAGTGTAATCACAAGGGTGCTTAAAAGGGAAGAGGGAAGCAGCTGAAGACCAGAGACGTGGCGGCATGAGATAGACTCAGCTCAGTAGTGCTGAATTTGAAGGTGGAGGGAGGGGCCACAAGCCACGGAAAGTGGGCAGATTCTAGAAGCTCGAAAAGGCAAGGAAATGGATTCTCCCCTCAAGGATCCAGAAGGGACATAATCCTTCCAACACCTTGATTTTTAGCTTAATGAGACATATAGCAGACTTCTGCCCTCCAGACCTGTGAGATCATTAAACTGTGTTGTTTAAAGCACTAAGTTTGTGGTAATCTGTTACTGCAACAATAGGAAATGAATATGGAATTTATTTTAGAATTCCCTTGACTTATAGCTGGAAAGTCTATTTCTCCATGCCCACTCCCTGGCACAGTCTATAGCAGAGACCCCATTAGACATGCCTTGGCTCAATCCTAGCCGAATAAGCTTAATATTTTAAATGGAAATTATCATTCAATGTAGGATTCAGATTCTTAACTAAGGCTCTCCCAGGCACTTTTTTTTTTTTTTTTTTGGACAAATGCCAGACGCTGACAGTCTGAAATTTTAGAGCCTTGGGCAGCCATTTAAATACCCTTCGGCAATTTATAGGCCTTTCAGGAATGTCCACAACAGTATCTTCTGAGAACTCAAAAATACTTTCAGTTTTATTTTAACCTGCCCCAATTTTGTAAGATTTATTTTTAATTATTCCCTCTTTTTAAAAAAAGTTCATTCTCTTGTTACACCATCTAAAAATCATAGTTTTGTTGGTTTTCTTATCAGTAGTAATGTCATTTTCCATAGAATCCTGAGCCTTCATACTTAACCCTTCCTCTAACCTAACAAGAATTTCTTATCCAAAAACATCAGCTTCCTGACCGGGGATGAAGCTGGAAGATTATTTTGGAACAATATCCGTAACAATGCTGATTTTGTGTTTATATGGAATAATATTTTCGGTAAGAGAAATGAGAACTTTCATTACGCTTATAAAGCCTAAACCTCTACTTTTCTTTTCTTTTGGTTTTATCCCAGAGAGATAAAGCAAGCAAGGATCCGATTTATGGGCTGGCCCACATAGCTCCTTTTGCAAATGTGGCTTTAAACCAGCTAATCTTTTGAAAGTCTTTACACTGACTAATTTAGAAGCAAGGAGAACAAATGTGGGAGTATAAATGCAAGGCACTGAATAAGAGTGATCAGCTCTGCCAATGAACACACTGCTGTGTTTCTGAGTACCCAATGCAGTTCACGACTTTCATTTAGATGAAGCTTCCTGGGGCTTGTCTTGCCTCCCCAGCACAGTGTGCTACGTGACTGGAATTCCAGCTTGGAAGGTGAGATCTGTCCAGGATCTTAAAGATCAGAGTCTCCAACCTCACGTTATGGGGGACTAGAAAGTGACTAGCCCAAGGTTACACGCTGCTGGCTGTGCTTTGCGAAAGGCAGGTGTGTTACAGCATCTGCTCACCTCTCACTGATTCTGTAGTCTCCCAGTCTCTGAAAATCACCAGAAGATTCTGATGGAAAACTTATCTTCTTAGTAGAACAAATGAGCAACACTCCTATTCACTTAGTAGGAGTGCAGCATCTTATTCATTTGATAGACTGTAAATAACAAATACAGTATAAATAAACAAACAGTAAAAAAGGAAATGTAGGTTTTTTTTAATCACAGAAAGGTTTTCTTATTGACACTGTTTGGGCAGCTCCTTATTTTTTGCCTGAGTTATGAACAAAAACATGTTCATAAGGCAGTTTGGTACCCGAAGCATACACCCTCTTCTGCTAACTGCTGGAGCAGCTCTTCCGTGGCTCTGTCAGTGAAATGATATGACATTCAGGTGAAAGAATGAAGGGAATGTTTCTGTAGCAAATGGTAACACTAAAAATAGTGTTTGGAGTGAAAGTAGGATGAGGAATAATTTCTTCATTGTTTCCATGGAAAAGTAGGAAAGTGGGAATGATGTATGGCCTTTTGAGGCCTTAGGTAGATCTGGAGATGTCCTTCAAAGAAATGGGAGGGTCTCTGCTGCCATGATAGCTCTCTAAACAGCTGTTCCGCATTTCCCTTTCATCTCTACGATCTCTTCCCATTCTAAATGTCTGTGAGTCTGATTTATTTCATGTATATGTGAAAATTTTTATTGACTGTATTTTTATATCTAGTTGCCTATTGTTTGATCCGTGTTGCTTCTATAGAAAATGGCATAAGGGGTGCTGAAATGCTGACCCATGCGAAGTTGTGATGTAGGTGAAGCTTGTTTTATGTGCACTTCGAGTCCTCTTCCAGCTCAGAGACCTATCCTGCAGATGCCCCAGGCCTGCCTTCTGCAGACAAGGCCCAATTCAAAGGTACCCCTTCTATACACCTCAGCTAATAAACCAACATGCTCGTAAACTAATCCCTTCAAGGATGTCAGTGGCTAGTATTGCTTACGGTTTTCCTGCCTCTATCACCATTTCACAGGGGTATGTGTAATTCTACAAAAGTTCTCAATGAAATACTAGCAAAATTAATCCAGCAACATATCAAAAGGATTACATACCATGACTAAGTGGGATTTACCCAGAAATGCAAGGTTGGTTGAACTTACAAAAATCGATCAATGTGATAAACCATGTTAATGGAATAAAGGACAAATACCACATGAGCATCTCAGTAGAAAAAAAAGCATTTGACAAAATTCAGGACTTTTCATGATAAAAACACTTAACTAGGAATGGAAGAGAACTTTCTCAACCGGATAAAGGGCATCTGTAACAAACCTAAAGCTAACATCGTACACAATTAAAGGCTAAATGCTTTCCCCTTAAAATCAGGAACAAAAGTATCTATTCTCACCACTTCTATTCAACACTGTACTAGAAGTACTAGCCAGGGCAATTGGCAAATAAAAGAAATAAAAGACATCCAGATTTGAAAGGAAGAGTAAAACAATCTCTGTTTGCAGATGACATGATCCTGTAGATAGAAAATCCTAAGGAATTCACTAAAAATTATTGTAAATAAAAAAAAATTCAGGAAATGTTGAACTGTACAAGATCGATATACAAAAATCAATTGTATTTCTATACACTAGCAACAAAATGTCACTGAAATGACATTAAGAAAACAATTCATTTACAATAGCATCAAAAGTAATAAAATACATTGAAATAAATTTAACAAAAGAAGCATAGACTTGTACACTGAAAACTGAAAAACATCACTGGAAGAAATTGAGACCTAAGTAAGTGGAGAGATAGCCCATGATCATGGATCAGAAGACTTAGTATCTTTAACATGGCAACACTCTCCAAATTGAGTTACAAATTTAATGCAGTGCCTATCAGAAACCCAGCTTGGTTTTTTTTGTTTGTTTTTTTTTTTGCAGCAGGACAAGCTGATCCTAAAATTCATATGGAAATACAAGCAACCCAGGGCAGCCAAAGCAATCTTGAAAAAGATGGAGAACTCACACTTCCCAGTTTCAAAAGTTACTGCAAAGCTAAAGAAATCGACAGTGTGGTACTCAATAATTAACTCACATGAATGACAGACATAATGTAAGACTAACACTATAAAACTCTTAGCAGAAAACACAGGGGTAAATCTTTGTGACCTTGATTTCAGGACTGATTGCTTATATATGATACCTGAAGGCACAAGTGATAAACGAGAAGTTGGAATTCATCAAAATTATAAACTTGCGTGTTTCCAAGTACACCATCAAGAAAGTAAAAAGTGATAAATGTTACACTTTTAAGTAACTTTTACTTAAAAGTAAAATATACAAAAAGTCTTTAAAAATATATTTTATTCTTTGTACCATATTGTACAGAAACCACTGTAGCAGATATGTTTTAATAGAACTGTATGAACGCATATAAAGTATGCTCCTTTAGTTCCTGGATACAAAAGGTTACATAAATATTGCATAAAAGGATTTTCTGGAAGTGTTGGCCATTAAACAGCTAGACCACTGAATTTTGCTTCCAAAACTACCTCCTCATATCAGAATTTCATAGCATATCATAGATGTCACCAGACCTCTGTTCCGTAAACGGACATTAGAATCCCAATAAATTAAAGGAAAATAGAAAGGTAACCAAAATATTTGCAAATTATATACTTGGGAAATGCAAATCAAAGCCACTAGACACACACAAGAATGTGTATAATAAAAAATCCCTAAATATTTGGTAATTAAGAAATATAATTAAAATAATCTGTGGGTCAAAGTGGAATCACAATGGAAATCAGAAAATATTTTTAACCAGTCATGAATGAAAATATTACATATCAAAACTTGTGAGATACACCTAAATACTTTGCCTTAGTGGAAAAGTATTACTTGTTCAAAACACATACGTTAGAAAAGAAGAAAGACTGAAAACACAATTTGAGCATCCATACTCAAGAATCTAGGCAGGGCTTCCCTGGTGGCACAGTGGTTGAGAATCTGCCTGCCAATGCAGGAGACACGGGTTCAAGCCCTGGTCTGGGAAGATCCCACATGCCGTGGAGCAACTAGGCCCATGAGCCACAACTACCGAGCCTGCGCATCTGGAGCTTGTGCTCTGCAACAAGAGAGGCCGCGACAGTGAGAGGCCCACGCACCACGATGAAGAGTGGCCCCCACTCGACGCAACTAGAGAAAGCCCTCGCACAGAACTGAAGACCCAACACACCCAAAAATAAAATAAATAAATTAAAAGCCATGCTCATAAAATCTTTAAAAAAAAAAAAAGAATCTAGGCAAAATAGTAGCAAATTATACCCAAAATGGAAAATAGAAAAAAAGAGAAGAAATTAGTGAAATAGAAAACAAAAAGCACAGTAGAAAGGATCTACAAAGCCAGAAATTGAAAAGATTAATAAAACTGATATATTCCCGGTGAGACTGACTTTGAAAAAAACAAGAGAAAGAAGGCAAAAATAGTCAACATCAGGAATGAAAAAGGGGGTATGTAGATCCTGTTACATGAAAGAGATAGTTGCAGGATTTTATGAACAATATTATGTCTAAAAATTTGTTTAAATTAAATGGACAAATTCCTAAAAAAAGAATTCAAATAACTAAAACTGACTTAAGAAGAATAATATCTGAAGAGTCCTATTACTATTAAAGAAGATGAATTTGTAATTGAAAACCTTCCCACAATGGAAACTACAGACCCAGGGGCTTCACCAATGTAATTCTACTAAACATTTAAGGAAGAAATCATTTCACTCTTATACTGCTCTTCCAGAAAATACAAAGTTCCTAATTTATTTTTTGAGCCTGACTTAATCTTAATACCAAAACCTGATAAGGCCATTATGAGGATGAAATTTTACACAACTCAATTTCATTCAGTTTTATCAAATAAAATATTAGCAAATCAAATCTAGCTGTATATAAAAAGGTTCCATGTGAAACCCAAGTTGACTTTATTCCAGGAGAACAAGGTTAAATTAATATTTGAAAATCAGTCAACATAATAAAGGAGAAAGTAATATGATAATCAAAATAGATGCAGAAAAACATTTGATAGTGTTCAACATCCATTCAAGGATTAAATCGCTCTAATTAGGAACTGTAATTAACTTTGTTAATCTGATAAATAGTATCTTTGAAAAAAAAAAAAGGCCACTAACCCATAGCAAGTATCATACTTAATGGTGAAATGCTGAAAACTTTCCCTTTGTGATTATAAAGAAGACAAAAATATCCATTATCACCACTTCTGTTCAGCTTCATATAGGTGGTCTTAGCCAGTGCACTAAATCCAGAAAAAATTACAAGTACAGGTATTGTGACAATAAAAATGTTTTTTCCACAGATGATATGATTGAATATGTAGGGTCCTAAAGAATTTACCGCTAAATTATTAGAAAGAATAAATGACTTTTAGCAAGGTTGCTAAATCAGTACAAGGTCAAAATACAAAATTCAAATAAGTTTTATACGTCAGCAAGAATTTAAAAATGATACACATTCATGTATAAATGCATCAAAACATTCAAATACCTAGTGACAAATATTTTAAAATTAGTGTATCCACACCTTCACACAGAAAACTATGAACTATTACCAAGAAAAATTAAATAAATAGAAAAATAGATGTTCATGGACTAGAAGACTCAGTATTAGAAAGATGTCAGTTCTCCCCAAATGTATCCATAATTTGATGTAAATAGTACGTTAAAAATCATAACAAGTTTATATGGAACTTCACTAAATGATTTTTAACTTATATAGAAATACACAAGAAAAAGAGTCAAGATACTTTTGTAGAAGAACAATAACATGATAGGATCTGCTATAGTGGATAGCAAGACTTTATGGTAAAGATACAGTAATTAAAACAATGAGGTATTTGTCAGATAGAAAAATAGAGCCGTGAAATAGTATAGAGAGCCCAAAAACAAAGACACACCTATTTTGGCACTTCATAGGACAAAGTAGTAATGCAAACCCATGGGGAAAAGACAGTCTTCTCATGGGTTTATTGGCAATCTGTATATTGTCTTTGGAGAAATGTCTATTTAGGTCTTCTGCCCATTTTTGGATCGGGTTTTTTGTTTTTTTGATATTGAGCTGCATGAGCTGCTTGTAAATTTTGAAGATTAGTCCTTTGTCAGTTGCTTCATTTGTAAATATTTTCTCCCATTCTGAGGAATGCTCAACATCACTAATCATTAGAGAAATGTAAATCAAAACTACAATGAGGTATGACCTCACACCAGTCAGAATGGCCATCATCAGAAAAATCTACTAACAATAAATGCTAGAGAGGGTGTGGAGAAAAGGGAACCGTCTTGCACTGTTGGTGGGAATGTAAATTGATACAGCCACTATGGAGAACAGTATGGAGGTTCCTTAAAAAACTAAAAATAGAACAACCATATGACCCAGCAATCCCACTACTGGGCATATACCCTGAGAAAACCAGAATTCAAAAAGAGTCATGTACCACATTGTTCACTGCAGCTCTATTTACAATAGCCAGGACATAGAAGCAACCTAAGTGTCCATCGACAGACGAATGGATAAAGAAGATGTGGCACATATATACAATGGAATATTACTCAGCCATAAAAAGAAACTAAACTGAGTTATTTGTAGAGAGGTGGATGGACCTAGAGTCTGTCATACAGAGTGAAGTAAGTCAGAAAGAGAAAAATAAATACTGTATGCTAACACATATATATATAGAATCTAAAAAAAAAAAAAGGTTCTGAAGAACTTAGGGGGAGGACAGGAATAAAGACGCAGACATAGAGAATGGACTTGAGGACACGGGGAGGGGGAAGGGTAAGCTGGGAGGAAGTGAGAGAGTGGCATGGACATATATACACTACCAAATGTAAAACAGATAGCTAGTGGGAAGCAGCCGCATAGCACAGGGAGATCAGCTCAGCGCTTTGTGACCACCTAGAGGTGTGGGATAGGGAGGGTGGGAGGGAGACACGAGAGGGAGGAGATATGAGGATATATGTATATGTATAGCTGATTCACTTTTTTATACAGCAGAAACTAACACACCATTGTAAAGCAATTATACTCCAATAAAGATGTTAAAAAAAACAACAGTCTTTTCAACACATAGTGCTGAGTTAATTGGAAATCTATATGAAATTTTTAAAATCTCAACACTTTCCTCAATTCTACACAAAAGTCAATTCCAGATGGACTGTTGTAAAATTAACAAGAAATAATGTTTATAGATGAAAATATGAGACACCATTGCAAACTTCAGGTAGGAAAAATTTTCTTAAATAGGACAGAAAAAAATGTACATCCATAGAGGAAATAACTGATAAATTGGACATTATTTTATTTTTTATATTTATTTATTATTATTATTTTTTGGCTGCATCAGGTCTTAGTTGCAGTGTGGGGTCTTCGTTGTGGCATGTGGGCTTCTCTCTAGTCGTGGCACGTGGGCTTCAGAGCGCGTGGGCTCTGTAGTTTGCAGTACATGGTCTCTCTCCTTGAGGCGTGCGAGCCCAGTAGTTGTGGCTCACGGGCTTAGTTGCTCCACGGCATGTGGGATCTTCCCGGACCAGGGCTCAAACCTGTGTCCCCTGCACTGGCAGGCAGATTCTTAACCACTACGCCACCAGGGAAGTCTCAGCAGCCCAAATAATAAATAAATAGTCTCATATTTGTAAAATGGAATAATACACAACAATGAAAATGAAAAAACCCTGAAACTATTATTACATTTAGCAACATGGGTAAATTTCAGAAACAAAATATTGAGTGAAAAAAAAGGAAATAACAATACATACCCTAGGATTCCATTTATAAAAAGTTTCCAAATAGGTAAAACTGAACTATTTGTCTTAGAAGTCAGGACTCTGGTTATTTGGCAAGACAGGAAGAGTGATTGGGACGGGGTACCAGGGAAACTGCTGAGATGCTGGAAATGTCCTGGATCTTGACCCAGCCAGACAGTGGTTTTATGGGTATTTGTGATAATTAATTGTACTCTTCTACGTGGTTATACTTTACCACCAAAAATGCACTCTATGAAGTACTGCTAAGATTTTATTTCTTTTATGACTAGATTTTTCTAATAATGAAATACAGAAAATTGGGATCAAATACTTCCCTTATCCCTATAGGTGACATTTTCTAGCCTTTCTCAGTGTATCTGGCATATCACAATATCAGGTTTATGAACCTATAAGATCATGGTCACAAAGACATTTTGCCAGAAAAGAAAAAGTCCTACTTCTCATTGTAGAATCCAGAGATGTCTGCTCTATTTTACCCCAGAGAGCTCTGAGACAATGAACAACAGAGCACAAAGAGAGAAGCACAGAGAAACACACAGAGGGACAACAGTCTACCCTGTCTGGTTCTGATGATCTGTGGAAACTCCTCAAATGGATGATTCCTATTCATTCTTTCTCATCAGAATTTACCTGTGTCAATCTGCCATTCACTGCTATAAAGGGAGATACTGTTCTATTGCTTCATGTATGAATTAACCACTTGCCCCAGTGAAGGTGTTTATTTCAAAACCTTTAAAGCCTAACCTACTGCCAGATGGGAGCTTAGTGAAACCTGAAGTCATTTATCTTTGATCTACTTGGAGAAAATCCTTGTCTCTGAACAATTCAAACTTCACAAGTGACTGAGGTTTGTAGGTAAGCAGAGGGATTTGAAAGATGCTACAATGGGGGCTGCAATAATCAAATGTAGATCAGTTATAGCAGTAGCCAAAATTCAATCAAGGTACAGAATTGGAAGAAAAAATCTTTTTTTTTATCCACAGCAAGTGTAAAATTCTGATCATAAACACAGTTTAGAACTTTTTAACACATGGAAATTTTTTTGCAATAGGAAATTGAAAGTCCTGGGTTTATGTGGACACATAATGTATAAATTTATGTGAGTTTATACATAAACCCATGACTTTCAATTACTTATTATAAAAAGTTTTCACTAGTTTGTGTAGTTATTAAGGTTTTTTTTTAAGTCATTCAATACAGCTTTTTTCTAATAGAGGCAATCAAGTCCTTGTACTAATGCCTATGAAGCCCAGGATTAACCGTCCACTTCCAAATGGAAGTCCTGAAAATGGTCAAAGGGACTTGTTTCATCATGGATTAACTTGATTATTGAATTTTACAATTCTGGGCTGCTAAGGAAAAGATCTTGAATTTTTTCCCACCTGTGACCATCTTTTTCAGATCTGCCTTTAACTCGCTTCTGCAAAAACCCACTGTCTGCTTTTTTCTGAGGAAATTATTATTATAAATAACTACATAAATGTATTAAAGCTATGTTTTGTTTAGCTAGAAATTTTTAGAAGGTGGAGAGAAGTGGGCCATGTTTCAAAAATGTAAATGCAGTTGAAGAGAATCCCTCAGCCAAGCAGAGTCTTTACCAGCCGTTTGGCTGCAGTGAGGGAAACATATTAAGGCTGCCTGCACTGGAGCACAGTTCCAGTGAGTTCTTGGAGCTACAGGGAAGTACTGAGGCAAACCTTTCATCCTGATGAATATAAAAAGTAGGTTTCACTCACTTGTTCATTCAGCAAATATTTATTGAACATCTACTCTATCAAAGTCACTGGTACTTGAGTGTGAATTGGCGAAAAATGCTGCAACAGTACAATGAAAGAAAAACAGGAAGAACTATATGAAAGTAAATATCAAATGAAGGTTACACTTAAATACAGATAAAAACACTTTCCTCTGAAAACAAGATGACCGTGAGGCATATTCCTGATTCTCTCCAACACTCTCATTAGTAGGAAGCCAAACCATAGGTCTATTTGTGTAGAGGCTGTTATCCTGAAGTACAGACATGCACAGATGGAGTTAATTAGCTGCCCTTGAGCTAGGCGTACTTCCAATTGCCTTGACTTTGATGGAAACATCATTAAAGAAACTGGTCCTTTAATAGCAATCCCTGCGATTCCATAGCCTGTTAAGAAAACTGAGGAAGCAGAAGGGATTTCTGCCATATCAAGGAGTCTGAGGTCTTCTCTTTCAGAATATTGCAAAATGGTCTCTCTATTATTATATCAGACGCTATAGCCTAAGAGATGATGCAAATGTATTAATAATTACTATAATGTCTGTTTCCTACTGAGATGAAACTGGTTTAAGTCCAGCTCAACAAAACACATATAAAGAGGCAGCAAGCAGAAGATAGATTTTTTTCCCCTTAAATCTAAAACAGGACACTGTATTTGTCTTAATAGATAACAGCTCATGTTACCTTCCCTGTAATTAACCTTACCTCCAGAAGCAAAGTAAACATAAGATAATAATTCTTCATCCTAGGGACAAAATGGGATATTTTCTATATTTTATCTTCTCTTGTTTGTTGAGCCTTTATGAAATTTGGTCTTCATTTTACTAAATGTGTAAATGTAAGATGCAAAATTTCCTGGAAGTGCAGCAAGAAGAAATTTAGAACACAGAAAGCTTTTGCACGGCCAAGGAAACCATTAACAAAATGAAAAGGCAAACTACCAAACGGGAGAAAATATTTGCAAATCCTATCTCTGATACAGGGTTAGTATGCAAAATACACAAAGAACTCATACAACTCAATAGCAAAAACAAAAAATTGGATTAAAAAATGGGCAGAAGATTTGAATAGATATTTTTCCATAGAAGACATACAGATGATGAACAAGTACACAAAAAGATACTTAACATCACTAATTATCAGGGAAATGCAAATCAAAACCACAATGAGATATCACCTCATACCTGTTAGAATGGCTATTATCAAAAAGACAAGTGCACCAGAGGGCAGACAGCAGAAGCAAGAAGAACTACAATCCTGCAGCTTGTGGAACAAAAAACACATTCACAGAAAGATATACAAGATGAAAAGGCAGAGAGCTATATACCAGATGAAGGAACAAGATAAAACCCCAGAAAAACAACTAAATGAAGTGGAGATAGGCAACCTTCCAGAAAAAGAATTCAGAATAATGATAGTGAAGATGATCCAGGACCTCAGAAAAAGAATGGAAGGCAAAGATCCAGGAGATGCAAGAGATGTTTAACAAAGACATAGAAGAATTAAAGAACAAACAAACAGAGATGAACAACACAATAACTGAAATGAAAACTACACTAGAAGGCATCAATAGCAGAATAACTGAGGCAGAAGAACGGATAAATGACCTGGAAGACAGAATGGCAGAATTCACTGCCGTAGAACAGAATAAAGAAAAAAGAATGAAAAGAAATGAAGACAGCCTAAGAGACCTCTGGGACAACATTAAACGCAACAACATTCACATTATAGGGGTCCCAGAAGGAGAAGAGAGAGAGAAAGGACCCGAGAAAATATTTGAAGAGATTATAGTCGAAAACTTCCCTAACATGGGAAAGGAAATAGCCACCCGAGTCCAGGAAGCGCAGCGAGTCCCATACAGGATAAACCCAAGGAGAAACACGCTGAGACACATAGTAATCAATTTGGCAAAAATTAAAGACAAAGAAAAATTATTGAAAGCAGCAAGGGAAAAACGACAAATAACATACAAGGGAACTCCCAAAAGGTTAACAGCTGATTTCTCAGCAGAAACTCTACAAGCCAGAAGGGAGCAGCATGATATACTTAAAGTGATGAAAGGGAAGAACCTACAACCAAGATTACTCTACCCAGCAAGGATCTCATTCAGATTCGATGGAGAAATCAAAAGATTTACAGACAAGCAAAAGCTAAGAGAATTCAGCACCACCAAACCAGCTCTACAAAAAATGCTAAGGGAACTTCTCTAAGTGGGAAACACAAGAGAAGAAAAGGACCTACAAAAACAAACCCAAAACAATTAAGAAAATGGTCATAGGAACATACATATCGATAATTACCTTAAACATGAATAGATTAAATGCTCCAACCAAAAGACACAGGCTTGCTGAATGGATACAAAAACAAGACCCATATATATGCTGTCTACAAGAGACCCACTTCAGACCTAGGGACACATACAGACTGAAAGTGAGGGGATGGAAAAAGATATTCCATGTAAATGGATATCAAAAGAAAGCTGGGGGCTTCTCTGGTGGCGCAGTAGTTGAGAGTCCACCTGCCGATGCAGGGGACGTGGGTTCATGCCCTGGTCCGGGAAGATCCCACATGCCACAGAGTGGCTAGGCCCCTAAGCCATGGCCGCTGAGTCTGCACATCCGGAGCCTGTGCTCTGCAACGGGAGAGGCCACAACAGTGAGAGGCCTGTGTACCGCAAAAAAAAAAAAAAAAAAAAAGAAAGCTGGAGTAGCAATACTCATACCAGATAAGATAGACCTTAAAATAAAGCATGTTATAAGAGACAAGGAAGGACACTACATAATGATCAAGGGATCAATCCAAGAAGAAGAAATAACAATTATAAATATATATGCACCCAACATAGGAGCACCTCAATACATAAGGTAACTGCTAATGGCTATAAAAGAGGAAATCAACTGTAACACAGTAATAGTGGGGGACTTTAACACCTCACTTACACTAATGGACAGATCATCCAAAATGAAAATAAATAAGGAAACAGAAGCTTTAAATGACACAATAGACCAGATAGATTTAATTGATATTTATAGGACATTCCATCCAAAACCAGCAGATTACACTTTCTTCTCAAGTGTGCACGGAACATTCTCCAGGATAGATCACATCTTGGGTCACAAATCAAGCCTCAGTAAATTTAAGAAAATTGAAATCATATCAAGCATCTTTTCTGACCACAATACTATGAGATTAGAAATGAATTACAGAGAAAAAAACGTAAAAAACACAAACACATGGAGGTTAAACAATACGTTACTAAATAACCAAGAGATCACTGAAGAAATCAAAGAGGAAATCCAAAAATACCTAGATACAAATGACAATGAAAACATGACAATCCAAAACCTATGGGATGCAACAAAAGCAGTTCTAAGAGGGAAGTTTATAGCTATACAAGCCTACCTCAAGAAACAGGAAAAATCTCAAATGAACAATCTAACCTTACACCTAAAGGAACTAGAGAAAGAAGAACAAACAAAACCCAAAGTTAGCAGAAGGAAAGAAATGATCAAGATCAGAGCAGAAATAAATGAAACAGAAACAAAGAAAACAATAGCAAAGATCAATAAAACTAAAAGCTTGTTCTTTGAGAAGATAAACAAAATTGGTAAACCATTAGCCAGACTCATCAAGAAAAAGAGGGAGAGGACTCAAATCAATAAAATTAGAAATGGAAAAGGAGAAGTTACAACAGACACTGCAGAAATACAAAGCATCCTAAGAGACTACTACAAGCAACTTTATGCCAATAAAATGGACAACCTGGAAGAAATGGACAATTCTTAGAAAGGTATAACCTTCCAAGACTGAACCAGGAAGAAATAGAAAATATGAACAGACCAATCACAAGTAATGAAATTGAAACTGTGATTAAAAATCTTCCAAAACAAAAAAAAGACAAGTGATAACAAGTGTTGGAGAGGATGTGGACAAAAGGAAGGAATGTGCACTGCTGGTGGGAATGTAAATTGGTGCAGCTACTATGGAAAACAATATGGAGGTTCCTCAAAAAATTAAGAATAGAAGTACTATATGATCCAGCAATTCTACTTCTGGGTATTTATCCAAAGAAAATGAAATGAAAATGAACCCCCATATTCATTTCAGCAATATTTACAGTAGCCAAGATATGGAAACAACCTAAGTGTCCATTGATGGATGAATGGATAAAGATGTTGTGGCATGTATATACAATGGGATATTATTTAGCAGTAAAAATCTTGCCATTTGCAACAGTATGGATAG
Source organism: Lagenorhynchus albirostris (assembly GCF_949774975.1). Taxonomy (NCBI): domain Eukaryota; kingdom Metazoa; phylum Chordata; class Mammalia; order Artiodactyla; family Delphinidae; genus Lagenorhynchus; species Lagenorhynchus albirostris. The sequence continues at coordinate 7,667,914 of NC_083107.1, read as the reverse complement.
GTCTTGAGTGCATTATGCTAAGTGAAATAAGTCAGACAGAGGAAGACTGATACTGTATGATCTCACTAAAACAAAACAAAAACAAAAGAATGAGCTCGTAGATACAGAGAACATATTGGTGGTTGCCAGAGGCAGTGGGCTGGGGAGGAAGTGGGCAAACTAAATGAAGGGGGTCAAAGAGTACAAACTTCTAGTTGTAAAATAAATAAGTCATGGGGATGTAATATACAGCGTGGTGACTACAGTTAATAATACCATATTGCATATTTGAAAATTGCTAAGAGTAAATCTTTAAAGTTCTCATCATAAGAAATTAGGTATGGTGATGGATGTTAACTAGACTTACCGTGTTAATCATTTCACAATGTAGACAAATACTGAATCAGTATATTGTATACCTGAAACTAATATAACATTATATGTCAATTATACCTAAATTTTTAAAAAAAGGATAGTAGGTTTTCCCCAACATTAAATCATAGACTTATAGAAAGAGAAGGGGCTCAGAAAGGATACCAGGAGCATGTTTCCCAGCTGAAAAGCTGACCTTTCTCACAAGGAGAGCTTCCCTGTGCATCGGGGCCTCTAAAATTTCTCTCCTTGGCTTCATTGGCTCCTTGTTTGACTCTCTCTGCCACAACTCTGCCCACCTTAACTGAAAGTAATAAAGGTGAGCTCTCCAATCACAGTCCAAAGAAAGGAACTCTTATTATCCATGAATCTGGGTGCCCATCAAGTGCATGTTCTTTTCAAAGACCTAATTCTTTTCACTCCTCATCAATAGACTAAACTCACCATCATTTCATTCTTCTATTTTCATTAGTAGATACAGCAAAATACCCTTTTTTAAAAAAAGAGGAAATAAAAGAAAAATCTCCTTTGAAATACTCTGAAAGTTTATCGCTACAAATAGAACTCCCATAAGATCCAGTGATTCTACTTCTGGGAATATATTCAAATGAAAACATTAACTCAGAAAGATCTGCACCATGTTCATAACAGCATCATGTACAAAAGTCAAGACATGGAAACAACCTACATGTCCATTAACAGATGAATGGATAAAGAAATGTGGTATGTATGTACAATGGAATAACATTCAAACATTTAAAAAAATGAGCAAATTCTACCATTTTCGACAACATGGGTGGACCTTGAAGGCATTGTGCTAAGTGAAATAAGTCAGACAGAGAAAGACAAATACTGAATGATCTCACTTATATGTGGAATCTAAAAAACACCAAAACAAAAAACCAAAAACCCCAACCTCCCCCAACAAATTTATAGAAAAATTGGTCAGATTTGTGGTTACCAGAGGTAAGGGTTGGGGGAGGGGGGAAATGAGGAAAGGTAATCAAAAGGTATAAACTTCTAGTTATAAGATAAATAAACACTAAGGATGTAATGTACAACATGATGACTGTAGTTAACACTTCCACATGATATATAGGAAAATTGCTAAGAGTACATCTTAAGAGTTCTCCTCACAGGGAGATTTTGTGTGTGTGTGTGGTATGCGGGCCTCTCACTATTGTGGCCTCTCCCGTTGCGGAGCACAGGCTCCGGACGTGCAGGCTCAATGGCTACGGCTCACGGGCCCAGCCGCTCCGCGGCACGTGGGATGCTCCCGGACCGGGGCACGAACCCGCGTCCCCTGCATCGGCAGGTGGACTCTCAACCACCGTGCCACCAGGGAAGCCCCAGGAGATATTTTTTTTCTTTTTATTGTACCTATCTGAGATGAGGGATGTTAAATAAACGTATTTTGGTAATCGTTTCACAATATACGTAAATCAAACCATCTTGCTGTATAACTTAAACTTATACAGTGATACATATCAATTATTTCTCAATAAAACTGGAAAAAAACTGGAATAAATTTATCAAAAGAGGTGCACTGAAAACTGCAAAATATTGTCAAAAGAAATTAAAGAATCCATATCACATATTCATGGATCAGAAGATTTAATATTGTTAAGATGGCCATACTCCCCAAAGTGACCTATAGATTCAATGCACTTCCTATCAAAACCAGGTACTCTCTTTTGCAGATGTTGAGAAGCTGATCCTAAAATTCATATGGAAATAAAAGCAACTTAAAGTAACTAAAGCTATCTTGAAAAAGAAGAACTAAGTTGCAGGACTCACACTTCCTGGTTTCAGAATTGACTACAAAGTTACAGTAATTGTGACAGGGTGGTACTGGCATAAAGAGAGACATATAGGTCAATAGAACAGAATTGAGAGTCCAAAAATAAACCTTCACATTTATGGTTAATTTATTTTCATCAGGATGCAAAGGGAATTTGATGGGGGAAAGAATGGTCTTTATAACAAATGTTGCCCAGACAACTGGATATCCACAAGCGAAAGAATGAACCCAAACCCCTTCCTCACACTGTACATAAAAGTAATTCCAACTGAATCATAGAATTAAACTTAAGAGCTAAAGCTATAAAACTCTCAGAAAAAAAATAGGAATCAATATTCATGACCTTGAGTTAGGCAACGTTTTCTTAGATACAACACCAAAAAGTACACCTAACAAAAGGAAACAATACATAAATTGGACTTGATCAATTAAAAACTAGTACTACAAGTGATACCATCAAGAGAGTGAAAAGACAGCCTAAAGAATGGGAGAAATATTTACGAACCATACATCTGATAAGGGTCTAATATCTAGAATAAAGAAAATTTACAACAATAATAAAAAGATAACACAATTAATAAATGGGAAGTGGATCTGAATAGACACTTCTCCAAAGGAGACAGACAAATGTCAAATAAACACATAAAAAGATATTCAGTATCAGTAGCCATTAGGGAAATGTAAGTCAAAACAACACCATTTCACAACCACTAGGATGGCTATTTAAAAAAAAAGGCTGATAATAACAAGTGTTGGTGAGGATGTGGAGAAATTGAAACCCTCATACATTGCTGATGGGAATGTAAAGTAGTGCAGCTGCTTGGAAAACAGATTGGTAATTCCTTAATTACTATATGACCTAGAAAGTTCTCTCCTAGGTACCTACCCGTGAGGTTAGAAAACACATATCCACACAAAGACTTGTACATGAATGTTCATTGTATTATCATAATAGCCAAAATGTGGAAACAATCAAAGTGTTCATTAATTCATGAGTGGATAAATAAGATACAGTATATTCATGCAATGGAACATAATTCAGCAATAAAAATTAAAGAAGCACCAATACCTGCTATAGCATAGAAAGCCCCTGAAAATATGCTATGTGAAAGAAGCCAGTCACAAAAGACCACATGTTTGTATGGTTCCTTTTATGTGAAATGTCTGGAACAGGCAAATCATAGAAGTGGAAAGATGATTAGTGGTTGCCTAGGGCAGGGGATTGAGTGTGTGGAGAATGGGGGATGAGTGATTGCTAATGGGAATGCTGTTTCTTTTTGGGTGACAAAAATGTTCCAAAATTAGATTGTGACGATGGTGACACAACTCTGTGAATATACTGAAAACCATCGAATTATATACTTTAAATAGGTGAATTGTATGGCATGTAAATATCTCAATAAAGCTATTAAAAGGAAGGATAAAGGGAGGGAGGGAGCAAGGGAAGAAGGGAGGGGGGATGGAGGAACTAGAGCTTTGACTCAAAGGAAATATTTTGAGGGACTGGAACAAAATGTGTATATTCTCAGCACCAGAAAACACTACAAACAAATAGACCCTGGTGTGTACAAATAAAAGAAAGGACATTAAGTAAATGAAGATAACTAAATAGACTGTATAGAGGGTGTGCATGCCAGTTTATGTTTCTAGCACATTAGAACAACGTAGGTTGTTTCGGAAAATTAGTTTTGGCATACTGATCAATCTTACCTTGTTCAAAATCTAGAGATCTGATACTGCACCTGTGAATCACCCTAGCATTTATTAAGCACCCACTTACATTTTCAGCATGGTTAGAGATGGAAAAACTTAAAAACCGGATCCTAGTATTGTATTTGATGAAACAAAGCAAAAACACATGAAGTGGGAACCTAGCTAAATACACTTTAACCCATTCAACATATATTTAAAGACTACCTGTGATGTACAAAGGACTGTTTTGAGCAGGAGAAGGCTGGGGATAAAGATAAAAGTGGGTGAAACTATGTTCCCTTCCCTCAAAATATTCAAAGTCTATTATAAAACATCTACTCAAATAGGTGTAATACAAGGCATTATGTGATACAGGCCTAAAAAAGGTAAACATTTTAAGGGGAGGTCAGAAGGGCAAACTAATTTAGGGCTGATGGGATTAGAGAAGACTTCAAAAGCCTTCTAGCTGTTGATCTGTTTCTCACCTTCTCTCTTAAAACAAAATAAAAACTTAACACTTACACATTCTGTTTTAATTTTAATCAAAATTATAAAAGATTCAGATAGTTCCACAAGGTTATTAAGACAAAAGTCTCCAGCCAGCCTTATTTCCACCTGTGCATTTTCCCCTCCCAGAGGCCACCAGTTTTACCTCTTTTAGCTGATTGTTTTGGTATCCCTTTCTCTAAATAACAAACTTGTATCACTATTTCTTGACTTTTCAGTTTTAGGCATTAGCTATTGACTTACCACCACAAAGGAAGAGAATTTAGCTTTATTTCTTTCCAAGGCCTTCATTACACATTGCTTCTTTCCAATTCCTTCATTCTCTCATTAATTCATTTTGTTTAGATTTATATTCAGTGTTTACATTATTATGTCTGCGAAGTACTATTTGCAATTGAGCCACCTGGTAAACCATGATTAATCTTTCCCTTCCTAAACTGCTTTTCGTCTTCCCTATCTTGTTTTTCATTCGTTTGATCTCCTATCTCTTACCTGCTAAGGACTAACAAATCTCTTTCCCCAGGCAAGTTTTCTCTCTTGATACTGAAACCTATAGATTTCTTTATTAATTCAACAAATCATAAAAACATCAACTGACCACCTACTGTACATCTGGCATTGTACTGAAACTAAGCACTTTAGATATATTATCTCAGTTAAACCACATGATTCTATTTTGGGTTAGGTACTATTATAAATATACCTTTTACAGATAAGGAAAACAAAAAGTTAGCACTTTAGAAAGTGCTAACTTGCCCAAGTACACAGCTATGTAGAAACATGACGTAAGGTCAAGCAGTGGGACTTAAGAACCTATGATCATAACCACCTATGCTTTATACTCTTTCAGTAAATATATATCAACTGGAAACCACCATGAGTCTGGCATGGTCTGTACCATGATAAATAAACCAGACTATTCTTGCCTTCATGGAGCTCACAGTCTAGCAGGTATGACACACAAACAAGAAGATACAATAAGAATGCAATGGATACTCCAATAAAGATGTTAAAAAAAAAGAATGCAATGGAACACATGGGATAAGTGAAATTAATAGTGAATAGAAAAATACACAGAAATTAGCAAGAAATAAAAAGGATTTCATTTTTAGAAATAAATATTGAGCACACATCAGTGCCAGGCACTGTGCTAGGTGCTGAGGACACAATGTTAAGACAAACAAGAATCTTCCAGGCTGGGAGGGGAATAGGAGAGAGGAAAAGGAGTGATCCAGGCAGGAAACAGCATGTGCAAAGGCCGAGAGATAAAAGAGCATAAACTGTTCAAGGTACTGAAAGCAATTCAGAATAACTATAATATATAATTGTAAGGTGGGGGGGTGAGGTATGAAGTTGAAGAGATTAAAAAAAAAACAAAACAGAGAGGTCTGTAAAGGCAATGTTGAAGAGATTGGACTTTAGTCTAATGATAAATTTGGTACTCACAGCGTGTGTGTGCGGAGAGAGAGAAGTAAGCATATTTGTGTTTGAAAACTTTCTTGATTACAGTGTGAAGAATGGATTAGATGGAAGTATGAAAGCATACCTGTTTTTTGTTGTTGAGTTGTAAAAATTCTATATATATTCTGGATATGACATCTTTATCAGATATGTGATTTGCAAATATTTTCTCAAATTACTTGGGCTGCTTTTCATTTTCATGATACTGTCCTTTGATGTACAAGGTTTTGTGATTCCAATTTATCTATTTTTGTTGTTTGTCATTTAGTAATAGTTAAGAAACCTTGTGAAATGCAAGGTCATGAAGGTTTGCTTCTATGTTTCCTTCAAAGAGTTCTACAGCTTTAGCACTTACACTTAAGTATATGATCCATTTTGAGGTGATTTTTGCATGTGGTGTGTGGCAGGATCCAACTTCATGCTTTTGCATGTGATCATCCAGTTGTCCCAGCACCACTTCTTTTCTTTTTTTTTAAATAAATTTATTTATTTTATTTACATTTTATTTTTGGCTGCATTGGGTCTTCATTGCTGTGCGTGGGCTTTCTCTAGTTACGGCGAGCAGGGGCTACTCTTTGTTACAGTGCGCGGGCTTCTCACTGCGGTGGCTTCTCTTGTTGCCGAGCACAGGCTCTAGGCACACGGGCTTCAGTAGTTGTGGCACGCGGGCTCAGTAGTTGTGGCACGTGGGCTCTAGAGCGCAGGCTCCATAGTTGTGGCGTATGGGCTTAGTTGCTCCACGGCCTGTGGGATCTTCCCGGACCAGGGCTCAAACCCGTGTCCCCTGCATTGGCAGGCAGATTCTTAACCACTGCACCACCAGGGAAGCCCCCAGCACCACTTGTTGAAGAGACTGTTCTTTCCGCATTGAATGGTCTTGGAACCCCTGTCAAAAATCAATTGACCATAGATGTATGGGTTTATTTCTGTGCTAACAGAATAAACCAATTCTATTCTATTGATCCTTATGTCTGTCTGTATGCCAGTACTACATTATTTTGATTACTGCAGCTTTGCAGTAAGTTTTGAAATTGGGAAACGTGAATCCTCTAACTTTGTTCTTCTGTTTCAAGACTGCTTGGGCTATTCTGGGTCCCTTGTAATTCCATAAGAATTTTAGGACTGGCTTTTCCATTTCTGCAAAAAAAAATAATAATAATAAACTCCATTGGGGTTTTGATAAGGATTGTATTTAATCAGAAGACGGTTTGGGAGAATATTTCTTCTTAAGAATATTAAGCCTCCCAATCCATGAATGCAGGATGTCTTTCCACATATTTAGGTCTTTAATTTTTTCAGCAATATTGCATAGTAGGAAGTGACATTTAAATTGACAGAATGTGTGGAGTGAGAAGGGAAGGGAGTGACCTGGTGTGGCATCTGGCCTCAGGGTTCAGGTGTCTGACTTAGTGGCTGGTGTGGCACTCCATGGTGGGAAACCAGGGTAGAGACTACAAGGAGGAAACATTGTTGAATTGAGTTTAGACGTAACAAGACTCAGTGCCTATGAGATATTTAACTCAGAGGGTTAATAATCCTCTTTTAAAACACGCTTACCTCAGCAAGAGTGGATGCTTTGTACTAAACATGACTTTTCAAAACTGAGAGCTCTTTTTCAGGAGATTTCTTTGTCATCAAAGAAAGAATATGTTTGGTATAGCTTTTGCATTCTGTATTTTATTGCATTTTTTCTATTGTGTCTTTACCATATCAATAGGCTATTACACATTTACCTCAAGCAATTAGAATCTCATTTAAAACAATAAATGCGATGGGCCCCCAGCCTGAGGAGCAGGGGTGGGAGCTTTGAGACTAGGGTGGTGCAAAAGCCGTGTGGATAACAGGCTCTTGGTGCTCCAGCAAGGCATCAGGGCTGTGCCTCTGAGGTGAGAGCCAACTTCAGGACATTGGTCCACAAGAGACCTCCCAGCTCCACATAATATCAAATGGCAAAAATCTCCCAGAGATCTCCATCTCAATGCCAAGACCCAGCTCCACTCAATGACCAGCAAGCTACAGTGCTGGACACGCTATACCAAACAACTAGCAAGACAGGAACACAACCACTCCCATTAGCAGAGAGGCTGCCTAAAATCATAATAAGGTCACAGACACCCCAAAACACACCACCAGATGTGGACCTGCCCACCAGAAAGACAAGATCCAGCCTCATCCACCAGAACACAGGCACTAGTCCCCTCCACCAGGAAGCCTACACAGCTCAGTGAACCAACCTTAGCCACTGGGGCAGACACCAAAAACAATGGGAACTACGAACCTGCAGCCTGAGAAAAGGAGACCCCAAACACAGTAAGTTAAGCAAAACGAGAAGACAGAGAAACACACAGCAGATGAAGAAGCAAGGTAAAAACCCACCAGACCTAACAAATGAAGACGAAATAGGCAGTCTACCTGAAAAAGAATTCAGAATAATGATAGTAAAGATGATCCAAAATCTTGAAAATAGAATGGAGAAAATACAAGAAACATTTAACAAGGAACTACAAGAACTAAAGAGCAAACAAACAGTGATGAACAACACAATAAATGAAATTAAAAATTCTCTAGAAGGGATCAATAGCAGAATAACTGAGGCAGAAGAATGGATAAGTGACCTGGAAGATAAAATAGTGGAAATAACTACTGCAGAGGAGAATAAAGAAAAAGGATGAAAAGAATTGAGGACAGTCTCAGAGACCTCTGGGACAACATTAAATGCACCAACATTCGAATTATAGGGGTTCCAGAAGAAGAAGAGAAAAGGAAAGGGACTGAGAAAATATTTGAAGAGATTATAGTTGAAAACTTCCCTAATATGGGAAAGGAAATAGTTAATTAAGTCCAGGAAGCACAGAGAGTCCTATACAGGATAAATCCAAGGAGAAACCTGTCAAGACACATATTAATCAAACTATCAAAAATTAAATACAAAGAAAAATTATTAAAAGCAGCAAGGGAAAAACAACAAATAACATACAAGGGAATCCCCATAAGGTTAACAGCTGATCTTTCAGCAGAAACTCTGCAAGCCAGAAGGGAGTGGCAGGACATATTTAAAGTGATGAAGGGGCAAAACCTACAACCAAGATTACTCTACCCAGCAAGGATCTCATTCAGATTTGACGGAGAAATTAAAATCTTTACAGACAAGCAAAAGCTAAGAGAACTCAGCACCACCAAACCAGCTTTACAACAAATGCTAAAGGAACTTCTCTAGGCAGGAAACACAAGAGAAGGAAAAGACCTACAATAACAAACCCAAAACAATTAAGAAAATGGTCAAAGGAACATACATATTGATAATTACCTTAAATGTAAATGGATTAAGTGCTCCAACCAAAAGACATAGACTGGCTGAATGGATACAAAAACAAGACCCAGATATATGCTGTCTACAAGAGACTCACTTCAGACCCAGGGAAACATACAGATTGAAAGTGAACAGATGGAAAAAGATATTCCATGCAAATGGAAATCAAAAGAAAGCTGGAGGAACAATTCTCATATCAGACAAAATAGACTTTAAAACAAAGACAATTACAAGAGACAAACAAGGACACTACATAATGATCAAGGGATCAATCCAAGAAGATATAACAATTTTAAATATTTAATGCACCCAACATAGGAGCACTTCAATACATAAGGCAAATACTAACAGCCATAAAAGGGGAAATCAACAGTAACACAATCATAGTAGGGGACTTTAACACCCCACTTTCACCAAGGGACAGATCATTCCAGAATGAAAATAAATAAGGAAACACAAGCTTTAAATGATACATTAAACAAGATGGACTTAATTGATACTTATAGGACATTCCATCCAAAAACAAGAGAATACACTTTCTTCTCAAGTGCTCATGGAACATTCTCCAGGATAGATCACATGTTGGGTCACAAATCAAGCCTTGGTAAATTTAAGAAAATTGAAATCGTATCAAGTATCTTTTCCAACAACAATGCTATGAGACTAGATATCAATTACAGGAAAAAATCTGTAAAAAATACAAACACATGGAGGCTAAACAATACACTACTTAATAACCAAGAGATCACTGAAGAAATTAAAGAGGAAATCAAAAAATACATAGAAACAAATGACAATGAAAACACGACGACCCAAAACCTATGGGATGCAACAAAAGCAGTTCTAGGCGGGAAGTTTACAGCAATACAATCCTACCTTAAGAAACAAGAAACATCTCAAAAAAACTAACCTTACACCTAAAGCAATTAGAGAAAGAAGAACAAAAAACCCCAAAGTTAGCAGAAGGAAAGAAATCATTAAAATCAGATCAGAAATAAATGAAAAAGAAATGAAGGAAACAATAGCAAAGATCAATAAAACTAAAAGCTGGTTCTTTGAGAAGATAAACAAAATTGATGAAACATTAGCCAGACCCATCAAGAAAAAAAGGGAGATGACTTAAATCAATAGAATTAGAAATGAAAAAGGAGACGTAACGACTGACACTGCAGAAATACAAAGGATCGTGAGAGATTACTACAAGCAACTCTATGCCAATAAAATGGACAACCTGGAAGAAATGGACAAATTCTTAGGAATGCAAAACCTTCTGAGACTGAACCAGGAAGAAATAGAAAATACGAACAGGCCAATCACAAGCACTGAAATTGAAACTGTGATTAAAAATCTTCCAACAAACAAAAGCCCAGGACCAGATGGCTTCACAGGCGAATTCTATCAAACATTTAGAGAAGAGCTAACACCTATCCTTCTCAAACTCTTCCAAAATATAGCAGAGGGAGGAACACTCCCAAATTCCTTCTACAAGGCCACCATCACCTTAATATCAAAACCAGACAAGGATGTCACAAAGAAAGAAAACTACAGGCCAATATCACTGATGAACATAGATGCAAAAATCCTCAACAAAATACTAGCAAACAGAATCCAACAGCACATTAAAAGGATCATACACCATGATCAAGTGGGGTTTATTCCAGGAATGCAAGGATTCTTCAATATACGCAAATCTATCAATGTGATAAACCATATTAACAACTTGAAGGAGAAAAACCATATGATCATCTCAATAGATGCAGAGAAAGCTTTTGACAAAATTCAACAATCTGGAAGAAATGGACAAATTCTTAGAAATGCACAACCTGCCAAGACTGAATCAGGAAGAAATAGAAAATATGAACAGATCAATCACAAGCACTGAAATTGAAACTGTGATTAAAAATCTTCCAACAAACAAAAGCCCAGGACCAGATGGCTTCACAGGCGAATTCTATCAAACATTTAGAGAAGAGCTAACACCTATCCTTCTCAAACTCTTCCAAAATATAGCAGAGGGAGGAATACTCCCAAACTCTTTCTACAAGGTCACCATCACCCTGATACCATAACCAGACAAAGATGTCACAAAGAAAGAAAACTACAGGCCAATATCACTGATGAACATAGATGCAAAAATCCTCAACGAAATACTGGCAAACAGAATCCAACAGCACATTAAAAGGATCATACACCGGGCCTCCCTGGTAGCACAGTGGTTGAGAGTCCGCCTGCCAGTGCAGGGGACACAGGTTCGTGCCCCGGTCCGGGAAGATCCCACATGCCACAGAGCAGCTGGGCCTGTGAGCCATGGCCGCTGAACCTGCGCATCTGGAGCCTGTGCTTCGCAACGGGAGAGGCCACAACACTGAGAGGCCCACGTAACGCAAAAAAAAATAAAGAAAATATCATACACCACGATCAAGTGGCGTTTATCCCAGGAATGCAAGGATTCTTCAATATATGCAAATCAATCAATGTGATACACTATATTAACAAATTGAAGGAGAAAAACCATATGATCACCTCAATAGATGCAGAGAAATCTTTTGACAAAATTCAACACCCATTTATGATAAAAACCCTGCAGAAAGTAGGCAGAGAGGGAACTTTCCTCAACATAATAAAGGCCATATATGACAAACCCACAGCCAACACTGTCCTCAATGGTGAAAAATTGAAACCATTTCCACTACTATCAGGAACAAGACAAGGTTGCCCATTCTCACCACTATTATTCAACATAATTTTGGAAGTTTTAGCCACAGCAATCAGAGAAGAAAAAGAAATAAAAGGAATCCAAATCGGAAAAGAAGAAGTAAAGCTGTCACTGTTTGCAGATGACATGATACTATACATAGAGAATCCTAAGGAAGCTACCAGAAAACTACTAGAGCTAATCAATGAATTTGGTAAAGTAGCAGGATACAAAATTAATGCACAGAAATCTCTTGCATTCCTATACACTAATTATGAAAAATGTGCAAGTGAAATTAAGAAAACACTGCATTTACGACTGCAACAAGAATAAAATATCTAGGAATAAACCTACCTAAGGAGACAAAAGACCTGTATGCAAAAAACTATAAGACACTGATGAAAGAAATTAAAGATGATACAAATAGATGGAGAGATATACCATGTTCTTGGATTGGAAGAATCAACATTGTGAAAATGACTCTACTACCCAAAGCAATCTATAGATTCAATGCAATCCCTATCAAACTACCAATGGCATTTTTCACAGAACTAGAACAAAAAAAAATCTCACAATTTGCATGGAAACACAAAATACCCCGAACAGCCAAAGCAATCTTGAGAAAGAAAACTGGAACTGGAGGAATCAGGCTCCCTGACTTCAGACTATACTACAAAGCTACAGTAATCAAGAAGTATGGTACTGGCACAAAAACAGAAATATAGATCAGTGGAACAGGATAGAAAGCCCAGAGATAAACCCACGCACATATGGTCACCTTATCTTTGATAAAGAAGGTAGGAATGTACAGTGGAGAAAAGACAGCTTCTTCAATAAGTGGTGCTGGGAAAACTGGACAGCTACATGTAAAAGAATGAAATTAGAACACTCCCTAACACCACACACAAAAATAAACTCAAAATGGATTAAACCTAAATGTAAGGCCAGACACTATTAAACTCTTAGAAGAAAACATAGGCAGAACACTCCATGACATAAATCACAGCAAGATCCTCTTTGACCCACCTCCTAGACAAATGGAAATAAAAACAAAAATAAACAAAAGTGACCTAATGAAACTTCAAAGCTTTTGCACAGCAAAGGAAACCATAAACAAGATGAAAAGACAACCCTCAGAATGGGAGAAAATATTTACAAATAAAGCAACTGACAAAGGATTAATCTCCAAAATTTACAAGCAGCTCATGCGGCTCAATTTCAAAAAAAACAAACAACCCAATCCAAAGATGGGCAGAAGACCTAAATAGACATTTCTCCAGAGAAGATATACAGATTGCCAACAAACACATGAAAGAATGCTCAACATCATTAATCATTAGAGAAATGCAAATCAAAACTACAATGAGATATCATCTCACACTGGTCAGAAAGGCCATCATCAAAAAATCTAGAAACAATAAATGCTGGAGAGGGTGTGGAGAAAAGGGAACCCTCTTGCACTGTTGGTGGGAATATAAATTGATACAGCCACTATGGAGAACAGTATGGAGGTTCCTTAAAAAACTAAAAATAGAGCTACCATACGACCCAGGAATCCCACTACTGGGCATATACCCTGAGAAAACCAAAATTCAAAAAGAGTCATGTACCATTATGTTCATTGCAGCTCTATTTACAATAGCCAGGACATGGAAGCAACCTAAGTGTCCATCAACAGATGAATGGATAAAGAAGATATTGCACATATATACAATGGAATATTACTCAGCCATAAAAAGAAACGAAACTGAGTTATTTGTAGAGAGGTGGATGGACCTAGAGTCTGTCATACAGAGTGAAGTAAGTCAGTAAGAGAAAAACAAATACCGTATGCTAACACATATATATGGAATCTAAGAAAAAAAAAATGGTCATGAAGAACCTAGGGGGAAGACGGGAATAAAGACGCAGAACTACTAAAGAATGGACTTGAGGATAAGGGGGGGGGGGAAGGTAAGCTGGGACAAAGTGAGAGAGGGGCATGGACATAAATACACTACCAAATGTAAAATAGATAGCTAGTGGGAAGCAGCCACATAGCACTGGGAGATCAGCTCAGTGCTTTGTGACCACCTAGAGGGGTAGGATAGGGAGGGTGGGAGGGAGGGAGACGCAAAAGGGAAGAGATATGGGGATATATGTATATGTATAACTGATTCACTTTGTTCTAAAGCGGAAACTAACAAAAAATAAAATAAAATAAAACCATAAATGCTCTTAAATATTACCATAAAGACTTCCCTGGTGGTGCAGTGGTTAAGAATCTGCCTGCCAATGCAGGGAACACAGGTTCAAGCCCTGGTGCAGGAAGATCCCACATGCTGTGGAGCAACTAAGCCCGTGCACCACAACTACTGAGCCTTCACCCTAGAGCTCTCGAGCTACAACTACTGAGCCTGTGTGCCACAACTACTGAAGCCCACATGCCTAGAGCCCGTGCTCCGCAACAAAGAGTAGCCCCCACTTGCCGCAGCTAGAGAAAGCCCACGCACAGCAACGAAGACCCAATGCAGCCAAATTAATTAAATTAATTAATTAAAAATATATATTCCCATAAGAAATCATCTTTTCTTTGAATTTTAGCATAGAATATACTTAAGGTTTCCCTACCTTTGGATAATGTTGGCCCCTTTATACTTACCATATAATTTTCCTTTTAAGTATTCTGCAATTAATGGCACAAGTCAAGTACAGTATACTTTTAATCAAGTATGGAAATATTTTCTGACATACTTCATTTCTATTTCTGTCACGCCCCTCTCCCTCATACTGCCCTCTCCACTTACAATATCAAAGAGAGTCATACAGAGTGAAGTAAGTCAGAAAGAGAAAAACAAATATTGTATATTAATGCATATATTTGGAATCTAGAGAATTGGTATAGATGACCTTATTTGCAAAGCAGAAATAGAGACACAGAGGTAGAGAACAAATAACAAGGGGGAAAGGGATGGAGTGGGAGGAACTGGGAGATTGGGATTGACACATACGCAGTATTGATACTATGTATAAAGTAGACAATTGAGGGGAACATACTGTATAGCACAGGGGACTCTACTTAATGCACTGTGGTGTCCTAAATGGGAAGGAAATCCAAAAGGCAGGGGATATATGTATAATGTATGGCTGATTCATTTTGCTGTGCAGTAGAAGCTAACACAACATTGTAAAGCAACTATACTCCAATAAAAATTAATTAAAAAAACCCCAATATATGTTAAGTGCACGCAACAGGTGACACTCAGCTCCTTATCAGCTCTTCTAGGAGGTGGAGAGACTAAAATGAATATTGTGATGCTTTGCTACCTAGCAGAGGTTAATTTTGCATATCTATTGGTATATTATTTAATACCAGTAAGAAAAACTTTTTGTATATTATTCTGTAACATGTTTATAAAAAGACATCTTATTTTTAATTATTCAATTTTTAAAACCAATCTGTAATAACTGTCCTGAACTAGCTGTGTAAACCTCAAGGGTTTTAAAAATCAAAGTAAAGTGAATATAGAGCATAAATTTATGGTGAAAAACATTAGAGAGCTAATGCATAAACAAGACCTAAATCGGGGCACTATCCTACATTACTGTAGTCATAATGAATAGTGACTCTATAAAATGAGAAACTGTCTGTATCATATGAATACTATTAATGACAGGGCTTTTTAAAAATTATTAAAATGGCAAGAGTACAAATAGCTTTTACCAGTAGTGTTCAGACTGTAATATCAGCATTAAATCAAAGTCTATGGACAGAAACGGTAAGAGATTTAGGAGATGTTAGGGAATAAATAAGGAATAAATAAGGAAACACCACTGAACTTGGTACTCTACATTATAGACAGCTGCCACAGGCAAAAAAATAAATAAATAAAATGGCAATTAAGTTGACTGCAGTATTTTAATATTTTAAAGAAAAACATATTAAAAATACAGACTTTTTAAAAATTTTTACATTCTTGACAGATATAGCATCACCTACCTTTCTAAAAATAGTAAGGGTAAACAATTGTAGAAAATGTATGTTAATTAGTGGTACAACACTATGTATTTAAAAACCCTGACACACTCGTACTATCTACTGCTTTGAAGTTAGATTATGGCCTAGAGTTAATGTCACGTTGGTTCCAAAATGGAATATGGGGTCCCAGGCCAGTATTGGTACACTGCACCTATTGTGGCACAACTTGTCCAGCCATGAAAGCATAAATCACAAAGAAAAAATCAGTTTTGTAAAAACGCTTTTCCCCCTTTTTATAATCTTCTTTATTTACTCCGGAGAGTTAACATAACAGTGTTCAATAGTGAAGTAAGCAGGTTTTACACTCACTATTACTGTATGGATAGAAAGAGACATATGCATTTTTGTTTTTTACAAGTCATCTCAGATCACTGCGATATGGCACATGAAAACAGAGATTCAGAGGCACAACGTTAATAAATTCATTTAACATTGTCAAGCATTCAAAAGATAAATGCAATCATATAGCAAGAAAAAAATCAGTTTGAAACTTTGACCTCTCCCAAGGATATGAAGAATCTTTTCACGTGTCAGAAATCTCTATAGCAAAGATTCCTATAAGAGAGAAAAAAATTATGTAGATTAATATTTTCAACTCAATGATTTCATGATGAATAAAAAAATGTGTTCTAATATTAATTTGGTAAGACTTAGGATTTTTCCCTCAGCTTCTGTGTAAGAAAACAGATACAATGTATTTTTTCACTCAGTTTTCACAAGCTGTGATACATCCATATCATGGAATACTATGGATTCAACAATAAAAAAGAATGAACTATTGACACACACAACTTAGATGGATCTCCTGGGCACTGTGCTAAGAGAGAAAAACCAGTCTCAAAAACTTACATCCCATGTGTGATTCCATGTATACAACATTCTCAAAAGGACAGAATAATAGAGCTGGAGAAGAAATTAGTGTTTGCTCAGGAATAGGGAGGAGAACGAGAGGACTGTGACCATAAAAGGGTATCATGAAGGAATGAGTTCCTCGGGGCTGATGGAACAATTCAGAATATTGACTGTGGTGATGTCATATGTTCTTTGTGTAAAAAAACTGCACACACACACACAAGCACATGTAAAAACTAGTGAAAACTAAATAAGGCCTATAGACTGGTTAATTATGCCAATGTCAGTTTCCTGGCTTGCCATTGGGGAAGCTGGGGGAAGGATATGTGGGACTATCTGTACTATTTTTGCAACTACCTGTGAGACTGCTGTAATGATTTCAAAATAATAAAAAGTAAAACAAAGCAAAACAAAACTGTGTTACAGTCACACAATGGAATATTACTCAGCAGTTAAAAGGAATATCCAATAATATCTGATATGTACAACAAGCCGGATAAATCTCAAATATGTAGTGCTGAGTGAAAGTCAGCCACTACTTAACACATGATTCCATTTATATGACAACTTGAAAAGGCAACACTAGAGGAACAAGAAACAGATCAGTGGTTCGGGGAAAGTAAATTAAGTACATTGACTGTTGTCTGGATGATAGGTGGCAGTCAAAGGATACCATTTAAAACTAACAGCAAAAAGTTAAAATTTTTTAAAAAGGGTACTTTAAGGGTACTATTAAAAGTATTAATAGAAAGGTAACCATTATAATGAAACACAAAACTTCTTGAATATCAAAAGAAATGTTCACAAGCAAAGAAGAATAATCAGATAGAGTAAATATCACATAGTAAATGCGGTTATCATAACATAAGATGATATGACAGAGTTGAGGCCAAATTTAAGTTATATCAATAAAATGAAGGAGCTTAATTCACCTGTTTTAAAAAAATTTCAAAATGATTCATAAAGCAAAACTCAAATCCATACTATATAGAAGTGAGATACTTAAAATGCAGTGATTCAAAAAAGTTAAAAATAAAGTGATGGACCAAGATCTACCAGGCAAATGGAGACAATAAGGAAACAGGAGTTGTAACTCTAATACCAGACAAAGCAGGCGTCAAGTCCTTCCTCCTTCCAAAAAAATTAAACGCATCAGAAAATAACACTTCATAAAAGCCACATTCACAATAAAGATATGATAGTTCAGAATATCTATGCCACAAATAAAACAGCAAACCACCTATATAAAACAAAATTTATAGGAGACATAAGAAGAAATAAAAACATACTAATAATAGGTTTTAAAACACCATTCTTAGTAAAACAAGTGAACAAAAATTAAACGACATTATAAAAGAACTAAAAATTAAAAAGGCAAATCTTTTAGATATATTACACTATACTCTGATAAGAAAGAATGTATCTTCTCAAGTGCACATGAACTGTTCACAAAAATTGATCATGCAGTAAAGTACAAAAAAAATCAGTAGTGTCCATAAAATAGAAATATTATAGACAATAGTCTCTGATCACAATGCAATAACACTCAGAATTAAAAATGAAACCAAAACCAACAAACAAAAAAGCTCTTCTCATTGAAAATTAAAAGATTTTCTATCAAATAACGCTTGGGTAAAAGTGAAAATACAAACAGAAATTACAGAATTTATGAAAAATAATGATCACAAAAACACCATATATCAGAATCTATGGGATATATTTAAAGCAGTGATCACAGAAAAATTCATAGCTCTGAATATCTACATCAATAAAAGTGAAAGAATGGTAATAAATGAATTAAATTTCTAACTCAAAACTCTAGGGAAAAAAACCCAACAAAGTAAATGAAAAAGCACAAGGAAGGAAATAATATAAATAAAAACAGAAATTAATAAGAAAGAAAAACAGATTAAATCAATAAATCAAAATACTTGTTCTTTGAAGCAATGAACAAAGTAAACAAACCATAGGCTAAGGTAATCAACAAAAAAAGGAAGAAACATACAAATAAGAAATGACAAAGGATATAACTATTGATACAGAAGAAATTTTAAAATTTATAAGATATTGCATTGGTTACTTCTGTGCAAATAAATTTGAAAACCTAGATAACTGAAAGCCTAGATAACTTTTAGGCAAATAGAGATAGAAAGCTTAAAAAGACCAATTTCCAAAGAAGCAATAGAGGACTTCCCTGGCGGTGCAGTGGTTAAGAATCCGCCTGTCAATGCAGAGGACATGGGTTCGAGCCCTGGTCCGGGAAGATCACACATGCCGTGGAGCAACTAAGCCCGTGCGCCACAACTACTGAACCTGTGCTCTAGAGCCCGCAAGCCACAACTACTGAGCCTGTGTGCCACAACTAGTGAAGCCCACACACCTAGTGCACATGCTCTGCAACAAGAGAAGCCACAGCAATGAGAAATCCGCGCACTGCAACAAAGTAGCCCCTTCTCACCGCAGCTAGAGAAAGCCCGCGTGCAGCAATGAAGACCCAACGCAGCCAAAAATAAATTAATTAATAAATTTTAAAAAAAAAGTCGTGTCAAGGCTTTAAAAAAAAAGAAGCATAGAAAAAGTTATTAAGGAAGTACATCCCACAAAAAAAAAGAACCAAGGCCACATGGTTTGACAGGTAAACTCACCCAAATCTTTAGAGATCAAATAATCCCCAACTATATAACTTGTTTCAAAGCACGGTAAACAAAAGATTTTCAAATTCTTTTTTTGAAACAAATATAACATTTATATCTAAACTTGATAAAAATAGCACAGAGAGAAAATTACAGACCAATATCACTTACGAATATTGATACACAGATCTAAAATAAATGAAATAGTAGTGAACACCAAGAAAATAATATACTATGACCAAGTAGGGGCTATGCCAGAAATTCAAAGATGGTTCAGTACTTGAAAATCTATTAATATAATTCACATATTAATAGTTCTAAAGAGAAAAACCATATCTTCATAGATGATAAAAAGGCCCTTGACAAAAACATCCTTTCCTAATAAAAAGTCTTGAAAAAATAGTAATGAGTAGTATTTCCTTAATATCATAAAACATATAAACCTCAATCCTAAAGCCAGTATCTTACTTAATGGGCAAACCCCACTGGCATTCCCACCACAGGTCAGAATTAAAACAAGAATGTCCACTTCAGTACGCGGGCCTCTCACTGTTGTGGCCTCTCCCGTTGCGGAGCACAGGCTCCAGATGTGCAGGCTCAGCAGCCATGGCTCATGGGCCCAGCCACTCTGTGGCATGTGGGATCTTCCCGGACCGGGGCACGAACCTGTGTCCCCTGCATCGGCAGGCGGACTCTCAACCACTGCGCCACCAGGGAAGCCCCAAGAATGTCCACTTTTGCTACAGCTATTTATCATTATTCTGATGATACTGGCAAATGCAGTCAACTAGAGAATACAATTCAAGAGATACATATAGGAAAAGAAGAAATAAAATTATCTCTTTTTGCAGGTGACATGATAGTATATCTAGAAACCCCTAAAGATTCAATTACAAAACTTAATGAAAAAGTAAAAGAATTTAGCAAGATAATGTGATAGAAGAGAGAGAGAGGAAGGAACAAGTGCAAGAATGTGAGTGCGTGAGACAGCATGTGTTGTCTAAACACAGAAAAAGCAAATGCGGTAAAATTTTAATAATAGTGAGTATGGGTAAAGGGTTGCACAGATGTTCTTTGCATTTTTTTTTTAACTTCTTGTAACGTTGAGATTATTTCTAAATAAAAATGTTTTTATGAAATTTGTGACATACAGGAATATATCTAAAATATTTTCCTCTGAAAAATTAGCCTATTATTTTCCTGAAGTATATGTATTTTATGGTGCTGTAATAATTAGCCAATATTTTGTCAATGAAAGTATATGAAAAAACTGTATGATGTAGAAAAAAAAGAAAATCAGATTTTAAAAATATAATTTATGTAGACATTAGATAAAATAGACCTTTCTTTAACATATTTATATAAAACTAATTATCAAAATACTTTATTTTTATGTCTACATATCTAATTATGTAATGATGTTTAAATAGCACTATTAATGGTAGACTGTTACAGAGTTTTCTTACCCCCTCAGATATTCAGTTTTTATTGCTATATGGTTCCCGAAGGATGGATCCTTAAACCACTTACTCTTCTACTGATCGATCCAGGCCTCGGTCAGGAGATCGATGGTGAGAACGTTCTGGTGAGTGACATTTTGTATTTGGCTTTATTGTGGAACTCAAATGATAAGCATTACTTGAGTAATTCTGGCGGCGAAGTTCTTGCACAGCTCTTTCCCTAAAGCAAAACAGTGAGACTTTTACTAAACTTTATATCCAGCGACATTATTAACACTGTCGTAGAACTATAGTTCAAATCATGCTTTAAAATCTAAGCATCATGAAATAACCAAAATCTGTGGTTATCCAAGGAACAATGCTTTCCAGGCTGAACGTGGCATAGAGACACACTTACCTTTCAAAGCGCTCTGTCCCTAGTTGTCTCTTGGTAATGTCTAAATCAGCTTCCAACTGCGTTATGGCGTTCCTGAACTGGGCCACATCTCTACTCTGGATGGCCCTGTGTAAAAGAATGTGAGTGACAGTTAATTACAGGTAAAATATGGCTAGGACTCCTAGAGTACATGAAACCATGTTGGCAATGGTTTCTCAGCTGGATCCAAGCAAAACTGTCATTTTCATAGATGTATTAGTGCATCTAAAATATGCCAGCTTTAGATGTAGTAAATGTGCAAAGTAGCCTACTAAAAGCCTAAGCTGTCCCAGCCCCATTCAATTAGTTAAACCTTTTCTGTCTCAGTTTCTTTATGTTTAGAGGGGTACTATTATCTATTATCTACCTATATTACTTATTTACTGCAGATCATTTTTACAAGTGTACTTTAAGGTATTAGGTGCATATTCCAGTGCATATAATACTGGAATTCACTAGCACCATGATGAATGTGTGTGTATATATGTACATTTAATTGACCAAATGCCTTATATATACTTGCAATGAAATTTGATATATCTACTGTTAAAAACAAAATCTCTTCAATTTAACAGGATCTTCCTTAGGGCTAAACACTGCCTCAAAAACCCTGTGATAAGGCACACTACCATGAGGCAGATGACAGAGGTGAATGCTTCTTGCACAGAACATTCTATCCTATCTGCTGCCTTTCAGGACTGCATTACAGACTGTTGGAGTCTAAACTTTAGAGACTAAGAACACACAACTTTATCAAGCTTACTTGATACTACTCACCAGCCAGTCTAAAACAGAATGTACCCCTTAAGGTGGGAGAGTCGGCACATTTCACTGAGGCAATTTCCATCTACGGCTTGAGGAAATCATCCTGCAGAACTGGTTGAAGGTACCCCAAAAGCCCAGCTGCAGTGATTGAAAAGAATGACTCAATCACAGCTGCCAAAACCTAAAATCAGTTTCTGAAGGAAACGGACCCTGGCTTTGCAGCCTTTGCTTAGTCGGGGCTCCTACAAGTAGCTGATTCCTGAGACCATGATTCCTGTCCTTCCCCACGTCCCCTGCTCGGATGGGAGGGCAGAGTTGAGGCTGGATGAAAAAGTGTTATAGGTTGGACAGATAAGAACAGAGGCTAAGGGTCCCCATGAAGTTTTGTGAGAAGTGAGTTTAATAATAAAATATTAAGTTTAATAATAAAATATTTTAATAATAAAATATTAGTTTAATATTTTAATAATAAAATATTCACTATGTTTAATAATAAAATATTCACTATGCAGGCAGGCATTTCCACCTAATCCTCCAGTCTTGTAAATAAGGTGCTAACAGTATTAGGGATTCTTAAAATAAAAAGTCAAAATCAGGGCTTCCCTGGTGGCGCAGTGGTTGAGAGTCCGCCTGCCGATGCAGGGGACATGGGTTCGTGCCCCGGTCCGGGAAGATCCCACATGCCCCGGAGCGGCTGGACCCGTGAGCCATGACCGCTGAGCCTGTGCGTCCGGAGCCTGTGCTACGGGAGAGGCCACAACAGTGAGAGGCCACAACAGTGAGAGGCCCGCGTACCACAAAAAAAAAAAAAAAGTCAAAATCAATGCTCTGGGGGAAGTCTTCAGCATTCTGTAAATGCAGCAGTTCTTCCAGGTAACCAGCATACACTTACAGGTACATAGGGAAATAATATGTGGCAAATGGAAAGACGGTAGCACTACCAGGTGGGTCCATAAATGGAAAAATTCTTCTGGTTTCAGAAGTGCTTAATTTCTTCTAATCTGGTTATTTCCTAAAGGCAATATGTTAGATCAGTAGGTGTTCATTTATACCCAAACAATCAACAAAGATGGTTAAACTTAAATTTAGATAAATTTAGATAAACATATAATAGAAATAAGTACTAAATCTTAGACAAATCACAATATTTGGGGTCCTCAGTTTAATTAATAGCAAATTATGACACTAAATTGTCTAAACGCCAGCTTTGAAATTCTATTAATCTATAAAGTACCAAAACTTTAGAAATATGACTTTATGTTATCATATTGCTAACCAACTCACATTTTACTTTCTGCCAAACAAAGGTGTTCTTTAAGAAGCTGAATTTCAGATTCTTTTTCTTGAAGTGCTATCTGAGACTGATATTCTTTGTCTCGATTGGCCACCAGCAAAGCTTCTAGATTCTGCATGGAGATTCTCTCATTTGTCATCTGACTCCTGAGGAGTTCTATTTCAGAACGAGCAGAATCCAACTCATTCTCCATCTGTACAATAATAGGAAGATACCTATACTTATTCCTATTCGTTCACTTAACTGATGTATTATCAGAGACTCATAAAATGTCTGTATTATGTTATAAACTGACAACCACTTTTAATTTCTTGATTAGAAATTGTGTCCTCCTTCTTACCAGATACACACACGCACACACACTGAGTATCACTTTCCCCAACTCTCTGATAATATCAGAAAGTTCATTAATTTAAGTAAAGAGTTATTAATCTCAAACTTCAAACAATTTCCATTTCCAGCTTTGATATTTCTTATTTCTGCAAGACTGACATGGTAGTATCTGTAACTACTGCTTTGTCCTGAGTTGAGTGAATTATAAACACCTAATTTCCTGATGGAATGTCATCGCGCTTCATAGTTAAGAAAGATAAGGAGTAATTGCACATTCCCTCTCTTGCATGATCCTGTGGAAAACTTCACTTTTTGAAGGTTATCTTGAGCCTAAAATATGTTCTATAAGCCAAATGTTTCTTCAAAAGGAGAAAAACCAGACATTATTTAGAAAAAAATTATTCCTTATCTCATAATACATATTATAATAATTTACATATGCATTAAAAAAGTTAAATGTTGGGCTTCCCTGGTGACGCAGTGGTTGAGAGCCCGCCTGCCGATGCAGGGGATGTGGGTTCATGCCCCAGTCCGGGAAGATCCCACATGCCGCAGAGCGGCTAGGCCCGTGAGCCATGGCCACTGGGCCTGTGCGTCTGGAGCCTGTGCTCTGCAACGGGAGAGGCCACAACAGTGAGAGGCCCGCGTTCCGCAAAAAAAAAAAAAAAAGTTAAATGTAAAAAGATAAAACCCTAAGGAAAAAAAGTTAAATAAAAATGAAATTATTAGGAAAGGGGTGGGCAGGTAGGGGAAGAACTTTTTAGACGAGATACAATTAAAAAATTATGTCTGACTGTAGAAAAAAACATATTTATACTCATTATAAAGAAACAAAATTTACGAGGAAAAAAACAGATGAAAATAAACTCAGTAAATAGTTAATATCTTATTAATATAAGGAAGATGAACAAACTGCGGAGAAATATGAACTAATGATGTGAACAGAAAATGTACAAGATACAGCTAATTAGTAAACATATAGAATAACTTACCCTTACTAATAATCAAAGAAATAGAAATTGAATCAAGACGGTATTTCTAGTCCAGGATTTCTTAACTTTGACACTACTGATCTTTTGGGTTGGACATTTATTTGGGGTAGGGAGTTGCCCTATGCATTACAGGATGTTTAGTGGCATCCCTGGCCTCTACTTACCAGAGATCCACAGCATCCCCCAACCCTGGTTGTGACAGTCAGAAATGTCTACAGACATTGCTAAGTGTTTCCTGGGGAGCAAAAGCTCTTTCAGGTGAACCAATGTTGTAGTTTATCAAACTGGCAAATTTCTTAGCTTTTGTGTTGATTAACATTAAAATGGGCAATGGCAATCTCATATACCTTGCTGGCAGGAATATAAAATGGAGCGTCACATTTTTGGTAACAGCTTTATTGGAATATAATTCACATACCATACCACTTGCCCATTTAAATTGTACAAGTCAATGGTTTTTAGTACATTAACAGAGTTGTATGATCATACCACAATCTCACAACCTATTGTGAGAACTTTTTCATCATCCCCAAATGAAACCCAGCACACATTAGCAGTCATTCCCCCACTCCTACCCCAGCACGAGCCCTAGACAATCCCTAATCTATTTTCTATCTCTATGATCTGCTTTATTTTAAACATTTCATATAAATGGAATCATACAATGTGTGTGTGGTCTTATGGGACTGCCTTCCTTCACTTAGTGTAATGTTTTCAAGAGTCATCCATGTTTTAGCAGGTATCAGTACTTCATTACTTCTATTGCCAAATAATATTCCCTTGCATAGATGTAGGAATATTTGAGTTATTTACACTTTTTGGCTATTATAAATAATGCTGATAAGAACATTTGTGTATACGTTTTTACATGGACCTATGTTTTCATTCTTCTTTGATAAATAGGAGTGGGATTTCTGGACTTTACGGTAATCCTATTTTTTCACATTTCGAGGAACTGCCAAAATGTTTTCCAAAGAGGCCTATTTTACATTCCCACCAGCAATGTATGAGGGTTCCAAGTTTTCTACATCTTTGTCAACATTTGCTATTGTCTTTTGTAAATTATAGCCATCCTAGTGGTTATGAAATGGTACAGTTTTGTTTTGCATTTCTCTGATTATTGATGTTGAGCATCTTTTCATGTGCTTTTTGCCCATTTATGTAGTGTCTGTAGAGAAATGTCTATTGAGATCCTTTCCCCATTTTTTGAGTTTGGGTTATTACTAAGTTGCAAGAGTCCTTTATATACTCTGGATACAAATCTCTTATTAGATATATGATTTGCAAATGTTTTCCCCATTCTGTGCATTGTCTTTTTACTTTGTTGATATCATTTGCAGCACAAAAGTTTTTTATTTTGATGAAGTCCTTCTAATCTATTTTTTCTTCTGTTGTACTTTTGATGTGACTCTAAAAAAGCATTACGTAACCCAAGGTCACACAGATTTATTTGTATGTTCTCTTCTTAAGAGTTTTATAATTTTAACTCTTACATATAGGCCTATAAAACATTTGAATTTAATTTTTGTATATGGTACGTGATAGGAATCCGACTTCATTCTTCTCCATGTAGATGTTTAGTTGTCCCAGTAGCATTTGTTGAAAAGACTATTCTTCCCCCATTAAATTGTACTGCTACCAATTTTTTGGAAATCACTTCACCACAAATGTAAGAGTTTATTTCTGGACTCTCAATTCTGTTCCACTGACCTATATATCTTTCCTTATGCTAGTACTACACTGTCTTGATTACTATAGACAGTTTTGACATTGGGAAGTGCTCTGACTTTGTTCTTCTTTTTCAAGATTGTTTTGGCTATTCTGCGTCACTTGCACTTCCATATTAATTTTATGTCATCTTGTCAGTTTCAATGAGGAAGCCAGCTGGCATTCTAATAGGCATTGTATTGAATTTGTAGACCAACTTGGGGTAGTACTGCCATTTTAACAGTGTTAAGTCTTCTGATCCATGGATGTGGGATGTCTTTCCTTTTATTTGGGTCTTTAATTTCTCTCTCTCTCTCTGTCTTTCTCTCTCTCTCTCTCTCTGTCTCTCTCTCTATCTCCAAACTGGAAATAACAGATGTCCTTCAAAGGATGAATGATTAAACAAACTATGTTACAGGAATGAACCACTAATATATGCAACAACCTGGATGAATCTTCAGAGAATTATGCTGAGTGAAAAAATCCAATCCCAAAAGTTTACATATCGTATGATTCTATCTATACAACATTCTTGAAGTGACAAAGTTTACAAGTGGAGAACAGATTAGCTGTTTGTTTCCAGGGGTTAAGGAGAGGTTGTGGATAGGAGGGGAGTAGATAGAGCTAAAAGGGCAACATGATGGGTCCTGTGATAGAAATGTTCCATATCTTGCCTGAAACAATGTCAAAAGCCTGGTTGAGATATTATACTATGGTTTTGCAAGATGTTACCATTGGGGGAGGCCAGGTAAAGGAGACACAACGTTTCTTTGTATAGTTTCTTATAATTGCATGTGAATCTACAATTATCTCAAAATCAAAAGTTTAACTTAGAAAAATTATTTGACTGTCCCTTATATGCATAGTACAGCTGAAGAAATACAAAGATAAGTAAGATAGTTCTTGCACTTGAAATACAGCTTATTATGGGGATAAACATAAATATATAAATAACTAAATTCTAAGGCAAAAAAATTTATGTCAGGAGTATTTAAAAATACTATGAGAATTAGCCTGATGACTTCACACCCATCTGGATAGTTATTAGCAAAAGAGAGAGAGAGGTTGGGGGAAGAAGGGAGGGAGGGAGGGGGGGAGAGAGAGAGAGAGAGAAAGAAAGAAAGAAAGAAAGAAAGGAAGAAAGAAAGAAAGAGAAAGAGAGAAAGAAAGGCTGAAAAACAAGTGTTGGCAAGGATGTAGAGAAATTGGAACACTTGTGCACTGTCAGTGGGAATGTAAAATGGTACACCTGCCTTGGAAAACAGTATGGAGATTCCTCAAAAAATTAAAAATAGAATTACCATATGATTACCATATGATCCAGAAATCCAACTTCTGGGTAGAGACCCAAACAAAATGAAAGCAGCATCTTGAAGAGAGATTTATACCCCCATGTTTATAGCAGCATTATTCACAATAGCTAAAACATGGAAGCAACCCAAGTGTCCACAAACTGACAAATAAATAAGCAAACTGTGGTATATTCACACAATGGAATATTGTTCAGCCTTAAAAAGGAAAGAGAGGGTGGAGTCAAGATGGCAGTGTGGGAAGACGTGGAGTTAGCTTCTCCCCACAACTAGGGTGCCTGCTGGCCGCTGGTGGGGGACTCTGACACCCAAGGAGATGGGAGGAACCCCAAAGTGAACCAGTAAGATGTAGGGGGACTGAGGGGGGAGGAGAAGTGGAGGCCAGACAGGATCTGTGCCCCCTAAGGCCAGGGAGATCAGTAGAGGCAGTTGGGGGGGACTCTCCCAGAAGAGAGGGAGAGGAGCGGAGGGCCATCGCCTGGCCCACTAGGGCCGGGGAGCCTGCTGAGCTCCCAAGCTGGTTTCCCCTATCCAAAGCCCGATCCAGGCCACATGCGTCCTTGGGGGCATAGCAGGGAGGCCGGAGAGATCAGGAGATGCAGGTGGGAGAGGCCATCCAGGAGGAGCAGGAGAGGAGTGGAGGATGATTGCCCTGCCCACTCGGGCCCAGGGAGCCTGCTGAGCTCCCAGGCCGGTCCCCTGCCCTCCAAGGCCGCCCACCCCTCATTGGTCCTGGGGACATAGGAGGGAGGCCGGGAAGATCAGGAGAGGCAGGTGGGAGGGGCCCTCCCAGATGGGAAGAGCAGGAGAGGAGAGGAGGTCATTTGCCCTACCCCCTCAAGCCCAGGAAGCCTGCTGGGCTGCCAGGTAAGGTTTCCTGCCTTCTAAGACCAGGGGTGGGGGGCATGCCTGGGCCTCTTCTGTTCCTAGAGCCTAAGCCCCAACACCCCACAGCCCCCAGGGTCTTTTCCAGCCCTGTGGGTCCTAAGCATAGGCCCCGCCCACTGCCCAAACCTTGCCCTTGCTTAGGCCCTGCCCTCCACAGCCAAAGTCTTCCCCACACCGCTTTTTTTTGCTTTTTCCTCCTCTTTTTTACTATTGGGGTACTGATGTACCTTCTGGTTGTTGATTCATCTATATTTTTATTTTTATATTCTTTCTAACCTATCTGTTAGTTTCCTAGTCTAATTTTATTTTTTACTTTGTTATTGTTCTCTCTCTTTTTTTTTTTTTTTTTTTTTTTTGCTGCCCCATGTGGCTTGAGGGATCTTGTTCACGAGCCCAGGGTAAGGCTGAAGCTCCTGTGGTGGGAGCTCCGAGTCTGAACCACTGGACTAACAGAGAACCTCAGACCCCAGGGAATATTCATCAGAGTGAGGTCTCACAGAGTTCCTCATCTCAGCACCAAGACCCAGCCTACAAACCCCAGTGCTGGAAGCCTCAGGCCAAATAACCAGTAGGACAGGAACACAATCCCACTCATTAAAAAAAAAAAAATGTCACAGATGAAGCAGCAAGGTAAAAACCTACAAGACCAAATAAATGAAGAGGAAATAGGCAATCTACCTGAAAAAGAATTCAGAGTAATGATAGTAAAGATGATTCAGAATCTCGGAAGTAGAATGGAGGCACGGACTGAGAAAATACAAGAAATGTTTAACAAAGATCTAGAAGAACTAAAGAACAAACAAACAGAGATGAACAACACAATAACTGAAATGAAAAATACACTAGAAGGAATCAATAACAGAATAACAGAGGCAGAAGAACGAATAAGTGAGCGGGATGACAAAATGGTGGAAATAACTGCAGAGGAGCAGAATAAAGAAAAAAGAATGAAAAGAATTGAGGACAGTCTCAGAGACCTCTGGGACAACACTAAACACACCAACATTTGAATTATAGGGGTCCCAGAAGAAGAAGACAAAAAGAAAGGGTCTGAGAAAATATTTGAAGAGATTATAGTCAAAACCTTCCCTAACATGGGAAAGGAAATAGTCACCAAAATCCAGGAAGCACAGAGAGTCCCCTACAGGATAAACCCTAGGAAAAACACACCAAGACACATATTAATCAAACTAACAAAAATTAAATTCAAAGAAAAAATATTAAAAGCAGCAAGGGAAAAACAAAAAATAACATACAAAGGAATCCCCATAAGGTTATCAGCTGATTTTTCAGCAGAAATTCTGCAGGCCAGAAGGGAGTGGCAGGATATATTTAAAGTGATGAAAGAGAAAAACCTACAACCAGCAAGGATCTCATTCAGATTCGATGGAGAAGTCAAAAGCTTTTCAGACAAGCAAAAGCTAAGAGAATTCAGCACCACCAAACCAGCTTTAAAACGAATGCTAAAGAAACTTCTCTAGGCAGAAAACACAAGAGAAGAAAAAAACCCACAAAAACAAACCCAAAACAATTAAGAAAATGGTAATAGGAACATACATATCGATGATAACCTTGAATGTAAATGGATTAAATGCCCCAACTAAAAGACACAGACTGGCTGAATGGATACAAAAAACAAGACCCATATATATGCTGTCTACAAGAGACCCACTTCAAACCTAGGGACACATACAGACTGAAAGTGAACACATGGAAAAAGATATTCCATGCAAATGGAAATCAAAGGAAAGCTGGAGTAGCAATACTCATATCAGATAAAGTAGACTTTAAAATAAAGACTGTTACAAAAGATAAGGAGGGGCACTACATAATGATCAAAGGATCAATCCAAGAATAAGATATAACAATTATAAATGTTTATGCACCCAACATAGGAGCACCTCAATACATAAGGCAAATGCAAACAACCATGAAAGGAGAAATCAATAGTAACACAGTAATAGTAGGGGACATTAACACGCCACTTACACCAATGGACAGATCATCCAAAATGAAAATAAATAAGGAAACACAAGCTTTAAATAACACAATAGCCCAGATAGATCTCACTGATATTTATAGAACATTCCACCCAAAAGTGGCAGAATACACTTTCTTCTCAAGTGCACAAGGAACATTCTCCAGGATAGATCACATCTTGGGTCACAAATCCACAAAGCCTCGGAAAATTAAAGAAAATTGAAATTGTATCAAGCATCTTTTTCTGACCACAATGCTATGAGATTGGAAATCAATTACAGGAAAAAATCTGTAAAGAAACACAAATACATGAGGCTAAACAGTGCGCTACTAAATAACCAAGAGATCACTGAAGAAATCGAAGAAGAAATAAAAAAATACCTAGAAACAAATGACAATGAAAACATGACGACCCAAAACCTATGGGATGCAGCAAAAGCAATTCTAAAAGGGAAGTTTATAGCAATTCAATCTCACCTCAAGAAACAAGAAAAATCTCAAATGAACAATCTAACCCTACCCTTGAAACAACTAGAGAAAAAAGAACAAAGAAAACCCAAAGTCAGTGGCAGGAAAGAAATCATAAAGATCAGAGCAGAAATAAATGAAATAGAAACAAAGAAAACAATAGCAAAGATCAATAAAACTAAAAGTTGGTTCTTTGAGAAGAAAAACAAAATTGATAAACCCTTAGCCTGACTCATCAAGAAAAAAAGGGTGAGGACACAAACAGATAAAATTAGAAAAGAAAGAGGAGAAATCACAACTGACACTGCAGAAGTACAAAGGATTATAAGAGACTATTACAAACAACTATATGCCAATAAAATGGACAACCATGAAGAAATGGACAAATTCTTGGAAAGGTACAATTTTCCAAGACTGAACCAGGAAGAATTAGAAAACAAAAACAGACCTATCACAAGTAATGAAATTGAAACCGTAATTAAAAATCTTCCAACAAACAAAAGTCCAGGACCAGGGGGCTTCACAGGTGAATTCTATCAAACATTTAGAGAACAGCTAACACCCATCCTTCTCAAACTCTTCCAAAAAATTGCAGAGGGAGAAACACTCACAAATTCATTCTATGAAGTCACCATCACCCTGATACCAAAACCAGAAAAAGATATCACAAAAAAAGAAAATTATAGACCAATATCACTGATGAATATAGATGCAAAAATCTTGAACAAAATACTAGCAAACAGAATCCAACAGCACATTAAAAGGATCATATACCATGATCAAGTGGGATTTATCCCAGGGATGCAAGGATTCTTCAGTATACGCAAATCAATCAATGTGATATACCACAATAACACATTAAGGAATAAAACCATAAGATCATCTCAATAGATGCAGAAAAAGCTTTTGACAAAATTCAACACCCATTTATGATAAAAACTCTCCAGAAAATGGGCATAGAGGGAACCTACCTCAACATAATAAAGGCCATATGTGACAAATGCACAGCAAGCATCATACTCAATGGTGAAAAACTGAAAGCATTTCCACTAAGATCAGGAAAAAGACAAGGATGTCCACTCTCACTACTCTTATCCAACATAGTTTTGGAAGTCCTAGCTACAGCAATCAGAGAAGAAAAAGAAATAAAAGGAATACAAATTGGAAAAAGAAGAAGTAAAACTGTCACTGTTTGCTGATGATATGATACTATACATAGAAAATACTAGAGATGCCATCAGAAAACTACTAGAAGTAATCAATGTATTTGGTAAGGTTGCAGGATACAAAATTAATGCACAGAAATCTCTGGCATTCCTATACACCAACAACGAAAAATCAGAAAGAGAAATTAAGGAAACACTCCCATTTACCATTGCAACAAAAAGAATAAAATACCTAGGAATAAACCTGCCTAAGGAGGCGAAAGACTTGTACTCAGAAAACTGTAAAACACCAATGAAAGAAATCAAAGATAACATAAACAGATGGAGAAATATACCATGTTCTTGGATTGGAAGAATCAATACTGTGAAAATGACTATACTACCCAAAGCAATCTACAGATTCAATGCAATCCCTATCAAACTACCAATGGCATTCTTCACAGAATTAGAACAAAAAATTTTACAATTCATATGGAAACACAAAAGACCCTGAATAGCCAAAGCAATCTTGAGAAAGAAAAACAGAGTTGGAGGAATCAGGCTCCCCAACTTCAAACTATACCATAAAGCTACAGTAATCAAGACACTATGGTACTGGCACAGAAACAGAAATATAGATCAATGGTACAGGATAGAAAGCCCAGAGATAAACCCACGCACCTATGGTCACCTAATTTACGACAAAGGAGGCAAGAACATACAATGGAGAAAAGACAGCCTCTTCAATAAGTGGTGCTGGGAAAACTGGACAGCTACATGTAAAAGGATGAAATTAGAACACTCCCTAACACCATACACAAAAATAAACTCCAAATGGATTAAAGACCTAAATGTAAGACCAGACACTATAAAACTCTTAGAGGAAAACATAGGAAAAACATTCTTTGACATAAACCACAGCAAGATCTTTTTTTACCCCACCTCCTAGAGTAACAGAAATAAAAACAAAAATAGACAAATTGGACTTAATTAAACTTAAAATCTTTTGCACAGCAAAGGAAACCATAAACAAGACAAAAAGACAACCCTCAGAATGGGAGAAATATTTGCAAATGAAACAACAGACAAAGGATTAATCTCCAAAATATATAAATAGCTCATGCAGCTCAATATCAAAAAAACAAATAATCCAGTTAAAAAATGGGCAGAACAACTAAATAGACATTTCACCAAGGAAAACATACAGATGGCCAAGAGGCACATGAAAAGATGCTCAACATCTCTAATTATTAGAGAAATGCAAATCAAAACCACTATGAGGTATCTCCTCACATGGATCAGAATGGCCATTATCAACAAATCTAGAAACAATAAATGCTGGAGAGGGTGTGGAGAAAAGGGAACCCTTCTGCACTGTTGGTGGGAATGTAAACTGATACAACCACTATGGAGAACAATATGGAGGTTCCTTAAAAAACTAAAAGTAGAACTACCATATGACCCAGCAATCCCACTACTGGGCATATACCCTGAGAAAACCAGAATTCAAAAAGAGTCATGTACCACAATGTTCACTGCAGCTCTATTTACAATAGCCAGGACATGGAACCAGCCTAAGGGTCTATCAACAGATGAATGGATAAAGAAGATGTGACACATATATACAATGGAATATTACTCAGCCATAAAAAGAAATGAAAATGAGTTATTTGTAGTGAGGTGGATGGACCTAGAGTCTGTCATACAGAGTGAAGTAAGTCAGAAAGAGAAAAACAAATACCATACGCTAACGCATATATATGGAATCTAAAAAAATAAAATAAAATGGTACTGATGAACCTAGTTGCAGGGAAGGAAAAAAGAGGCAGACATAGAGAATGGACTTGAGGACATGGGGTGGGAGGGCGAAGCTGGGGCAAAGTGAGAGTAGCATCGACATATATACACTACTGAATGTACAATAGTTGGCTGGTGGGAAGCAGCAGCATAGCACAGGGAGATCGGCTTGGTGATTTGCGATGACCTAGAGGGGTGGGATAGGGAGGATGGGAGGGAGGCTCAAGAGGGAGGGGATATGGGGACATGTGTATGCATATGGCTGATTCGCTTTGCTGTGCAACAGAAACTTACACAGTATTGTGAAGCAATTATACTGCAATAAAAATCTATTTAAAAAAAAGGAAAGAAATTCTGCAATATGCTACAACATAGATAAACCTTAAGGACATTATGCTAAGTGAAATAAGTCAGCCTCCCAAAGACAAATACGTATGATTCCACTTATGTGAGTTACTTAGAGTAGTCAAAATCATCAAGACAGAAAATATAATGGTGGTTGCCAGGGACTGCAGGGAGGAGAGAATGGGGAGTTAGTGTTTAATAGGTATAGAGTTTCAGATTTATAAGATGAAAGAAGTTATGGTCATGGACGGTGGTGATGGCTGCAAAACAATGTGAAAACCACTGAACTTTAAAATGGTTAAGATGGTAAAGGTTATATGTATTTTAACACAATAAGAGAAAAAATATTTAAAGACTAGTAAGTAAGCAACAAAACCTGTGGTAAACATCCTTAAAAGATTAAAAAATAAATATAAATCATTATCGATTTTATATTTAGTTCTGCTAAGGGTAATAATTTTAAAGCTTAAAGATTACTAATCCTTTTGGTTATGGTGTATTTGTGTATGTGTATCAACATATAACCAAAATGTGTTGATATTTCAATTATACTATGCATCTTGAATACATATCCCTTCAGGACTCAGGCTCCATCTATTTTTCCAGATGCATCTCAGCCACCTGGCCATTGCAAATGACTTACTACTCACTCAAGAATTTACTTATAACTTCAGACCATTGCCTAAGTGGTTGTTCCCTCTGAATGGGATGCCTCATCACTTCCGAGTTCAGTAGTTTGCCCTTGTGAACTCCTCTCTGACACCCATAGGCCAAAAAGGAATTCCCTCTCTGAAAACTTGAGTATTCCTTACTAGTAAAATATTCACCCCAAATAATTTGTATGTCAATACCAGGAGGCCCTTGAGGGCAGGGGACTGTATCTTTTGAACATTATATTCACAGTGGCAAGCACAATGTCAGGCACGTGGTAGACACAGTCAAGTGAATTACAGTTTAAAAGAACTCAGCCAAATAGTAAATTTTGCTTAAAAGGATATCATTAAAGTTATTATTTTGCTAGATAAACCTCAGCCTCATGGTTCTTTGCTGATTGATATGTCAACGTGTTTTATACTTCTTTTGGCTAAAAGTAAATGCAAATTACACACTCAAAGGAAGAGCTTCTGTTATGGTCTTGAGTTGTTTGGAACACAGCATAAATTAATTTCTTGGACTTTAAAAATAAAATCTAAAGTTGAAAGGCATGGCTTGATGTAATATTTTATTAAAAAATAGTTCATTTTTTGAAAATGGTGGTAATTTTATAGTAATATTAAAAGAACCATTTAAAAACATAATACATACCATTTCTATTTCTTGATCTTTAGCAATCAGCTGTCGATTAAGAAGTTCTTTGCTTGAGTCAAGTTTAATGCAAAGTTCCCTTGTGGAAGACAAGTCTGCAAGGGCAGACACTTTTTCAAACTGAACTTTCTGAAGCTCCTCTTCCATCTTTACAACAGACTTATGTAAAGTAGCGATCTGGGACTTGTAAGACCGTTCTGCATTTAAGTGCTGCAAGGACAAAATTATTATATATATGTATTTTTTTAACTTGAAAAAAACCTACAGCATGGAAAACAAAGTGGGGCAAATATTTTAATGATAGTACTTTTAGATTATAAGGAACTTTAGATGATATAGGTGGCAATAGTATGCACAAAACATTCTGGGAAAGATAAATTTGGGCTTCAAATTTCTATATATAAAATCCAGGAGTAAAGTGGTCAACTGGTCGTTCTTTTTTTTTTTTTTTTAAATAAAGTTATTTATTTTTGGCTGCGTTGGGCCTTCGTTGCTGCACACGGGCTTTCTCTAGTTGCGG
Source organism: Lagenorhynchus albirostris (assembly GCF_949774975.1). Taxonomy (NCBI): domain Eukaryota; kingdom Metazoa; phylum Chordata; class Mammalia; order Artiodactyla; family Delphinidae; genus Lagenorhynchus; species Lagenorhynchus albirostris. Next base: position 7,631,870 of record NC_083107.1, on the reverse strand, counting down.
CGAGAGGGGGCTACTCTTCATTGCAGTGCGCGGGCTTCTCACTGCAGTGGCTTCTCTTGTTGCGGAGCACGGGCTCTAGGCACACGGGCTTCAGTAGTTGCAGCACACCGGCTCAGTAGTTGTGGCGCACGGGCTTAGTTGCTCCGCAGCATGTGGGATCTTCCAGGACCAGGGATTGAACCCGTGTCCCCTGTATTGGCAGGCAGATTCTTAACCACTATGCCACCAGAGACGTCCCTGGTCATTCTTTTCAATGTATTTAGAAAACAATTGAAAAGTCTCATCCCCAAAGTTAGTTGAGATATACACGTTTGGCCTGTAGTTCTGTCTATATTTGCCATAGTTCCAATTATTCTACAGTATAAATATTATTATTGTTAAAGACAAAACATTGTCTACTGTTTCATTCACAATACCCATTTTCTAATTCTTGAATGGCATGCTGATATGGATCATAATATCATAAAACGAGAGCTGATAACTCTCTAGCACTTACTAATACCTCTGAGGGAAAAAGACTCCGGGCAAGTATAAATCAAGAACACATCCACATTATGGAAAATAAGAGCATGTCTTTAAAACTGTAATATGAGAGTCAAGTTATATAAATGCTTTCCAATGTTCAAGATAATTCCACACACCGCCCCTTTTTTTTTCAGAAAAATGTCTTATGTAAGTGCACTGCCACCTACAGAGTATTTGCTATTATGTGAGACTAACAGAACTGAGAGACAAATAAAGAAATGTTTCTGCTTTTACAAGCGTTTTTACAAGTACAATGCACAAAAAATTGCTCCTGGAATAAGTTATTTGGCCACAATTCACTCCTACCTTTCTGCCTCCCTTCCTTCCTCACTCACTCAATTTCTCACTCATTCTTCAAACAACCTTCTATCCATCCATCCACCCACCCGCCCATCCATTCCATACTTATTGAGTATATTCTATGTTCCAGTCAATGTGCCTTGATACATATCCAATGATAAGCAAAATGGTCTCTGCTCTCATGAAGTTTCCAGACTATGGGGGAATCATGCATTAATAAAATAATCATACACATGAATATGTAAATATATATTGAGCAAATATTTCTAGAGAAAAAAGTGTAGAACACAGGAAAGTGACCTAGATTGATGGGATCGGGGAAATCAGGAAAGTCTTCTCTAAGTAAATGACACTTGAACTGAGATCTGAAGAGTGAGTAGATATACAGTGTGTTGGGGGAGGGTGGCTTTTCAAATCAGAGGATGCTAAGTGCAAAGCAAGAGCAGAGAGAAGGCTAGTATGGCTAGAGCCCAGAGACTACAGGGAAGAGTGATAGGAGGTGCAGTTGAAAAGGTACATAATTTACAAAATAGAGCCTAGTAAGCCCTGTAAAATTCAGGTCTTTATTACAATTGACAGATCTTACAGAGTAGGTTATGTGATCGGTTTTGTGTTTTGAGAAGAATGCTTTGGACGTTTCAGGTTCTAGTAAAAGAGCTGATTAAGCTAAGAGGAAAATCTGGATAAAATAGAATAAAAAATTATTTTTGCAGTTCATAGTTGAACTTGCAGGTAAGAAAGAGAAATTCTCACATGCCAAAAACAGAGAAAACAAAACCAGAGCAAGGAGCAAATGAGCAGGTCTGAAGCTAAGAGTTGGGGGTTGGAAGACCCAGTAATGGCGAATGGCTTAACACACTCAAGTAAGACTAGGAGACAAGAATTTAGGACTAATGGAGAGTTGGAATTGAGATCTCCATATAATCTGGGACCCTTGAAAGGAGGCTCCAGGAAAAAAAAATCCACTCAACCTCACAGAGAGACAACCAAAAGTTTATCTTGACCTAGTCTCTGGATAGAGAAAAAAAAATGTCTTCTGTAAGAAACTGAAAACTTTGGTCTGGCTTCACCCAATTTTGGAGTCTGACTTTACCCTGCCATACACAATTCTAAACTTTAACATAATGTTTGTTCCATGCCAATGATAACTCAGAGTCCTTTTGTAGAAGCAGATGCACCTCCCTGAAATTCACAGTGAAGCACAACAGGAAAGATGAACGTTTTCTGGCTGGGTTGTGGAGGTCTTGAGAGTTACTTTCTATCACAAAACGAGCCTCTAGTCTCCATTCCTGGCAGATTTAGGACTTAAGAGTTCCCATGAAATCCTTTCTCCCACATGTTCCGCTTGTGTTTTTACAATAACTCCTGTTTTCTTGCACTAGCTGGAGTAGATCTCTTTTCCTTACACTTGAACACGTTTTAGTATATAAATGAATTTACTCAGACATGTGAACACATATTAAATGTCTTCAAAAATGTTTTCCTTTTAGAAAAAGTGAAAAATGTATCCTTAGGAAATCCCAAATTTCAGTAACATATATTCTGCTAAGTATATTTTACCAAAGTTCTGCAGAGAACTGGATTTTTAGAATTGGGTTGAGCATGTTTTATACCAAACTCTTGGCCCTGATCACTATTGCCCTTAATATCATCTAAAGTCAACCCTCCTGGATTTGATCACAAGGTTTTAGGATCAAGGATAGCAATATTGTCATATAACAATGACAAAAACAAACAACACTGATATTGAAACAAGCATACCAATTATTTATAAGGTTCTTTGAGCAAGAGTTATTTACAGTGATTAAAGCAGATGATTTTTAATATATTCATGACAAAAAAAAGAAGCAACGATGAATGAAGAATTCTGTAAACATATGGGTAGATACAAATAAGGATTGACAAAGAATAAGAATAGTAATGATTTATTTTTAAGAATATAAAAACAAGGTGGAACTAAAATAGTACACAACAGTATCATAAAAGATTGGTGTATGTGTGTGTGTGTGAAAGAGAAAATAAGAGAGAGGGCACAAGATCTAGTAAGCAGTAGTTTTATGCTCAGTATTCAAATTTTCTCAGGACCATATATTATTGTTTAGGAGGAAGGTTGGAGATACTAACAACAGACTTCGTTAAGTATGCATATTACAATTTTAACTACCAAAAGAAGAGACTGAGAACATATAACTGCCAAACCAATCAGCAGTGGGGTAGGAAGTGTGTAAGGAAAATAAACACATAAAAGACATGTAAAAAAAGGAGGTTCTTCAGAAATGAGGGTGAAATAAATACTTTTTAAAACAAACAATACCTGAGAGAATTCAATGCCAACGTACTACAAAAAACGGGTTTTTTCCCCCCTCAGTTGAAAAGAACTTAGCTCTTACCATTTTATTTTATTTTACTTACTTTTTGTTAAATTTTTTTCTATTTGTTACTTTATTTAGAAGAAATGTTTAAAGGAACTTCTTCTAGCAAAAAGAAAATTATAGTAGATGAAAACTTGGATCTCCCCAAAGGAATGAAGAGCATGAGAAATAGTAAATATGTGGGTGAATAAAAATGTCTTTCATATTTTAATTTCTTTAAAGATAACTATTAAAAGTTAAAATAATAATGTACTATGGGGTTTACAATATATGTAGAAGAAAAATGGAGGAACAGTAGGATAAAGAATGGGAGGAGGAAGTAAAGGGGTACTAAGAAGTAATCTATTATTTGAAGGTAGACTGTGACAATTAAAAGATACATGGTCTATACTCCAGAATAATCAGCAGAAAAAAATAATGATGTACAGCTCATAAGGCCATAATAGAGATAGAATGGAATACTAAAAAAAAATACCCAAAAGAAGGCAGAAAAAGAGTGAAAAGGAAACAAAAAATAAGTGGGACAAATAGAAAACAATAACATGGTAGATTTATACACAACTATATTAATAATTCCATTAAATATAAATGGCCCAAAGACAACTAAAAGACAGATGTAAGACAGGATAAAAAAAGCAAGATCCAACCATATGCTGTCTAAAGGAATACTATTTTAAACATAAAGACATAGAAAGATTAAAAACAAAAGCATGGAAGAAGATATACCATACAAACAATAATTAAAAGAAGTCTGAAGTGGCTATATTAATACCTTACAAAGTATACTACAGAATGAGAAGCATTACAATGGATAAAGAGATGAATTCATTAAGAAGTAATATAACACAGATTCAAATACATGAAGTAACATGACAGAACTGAAATAAAAAATACACAAATATGTTTGGAGATTTCAACACTCTTCTCTCAATAATTGGTAGAACAAGTAAACAGAAACTCAGTAATGATAGGAATTGAAAAACACTATTGATGAACTTGACCCAATAGACATTTATAGAACATTTTACCCAACAACAAAATAATACACGTTATATTCATGTGTACATGGAAAACCCAGAAAGATGACCATATGCTAGCCATAATCTCAATAAATGTAAAAGACTGAAAAATCAATAACTAGAAAGGTATTTTTTAAAAATCTCCAAGTACTGAAAATTAAACAATACCACAAAATAATATAAGGGTAATCAGAAAATTATTTTGACATAAAATAAAATGAAAACATATCAACTGTGTAAGAATAAGGTTCCATTTCTGGCACGGCAGTGTGAGCAGCTCCACAGAACCAGTGAAAGTAGTGAAAACTATAAAAAAGCAACCTTAAATGGTCTTTAAATAGTCTCTGGAAATGGTCTTAAGAACATACAGTAAATGAAGAAACACTTTTAAGAAAACCAACTAAAACTGGGAGAAAACAGGAAGAGTCCGTGGCATCTGAAGTATGACCCTCTCTCCCCACACCCAGCTCAGCACGATGGAAATTCCACTCCAGGTGGGTGCAGCTAAAAACAATGCTCCCTCTCCCCTCAGTACTCAGTCCAGAACTATAGTGTATTCCCAGGAGAGGCAGGCTATCAGCATTTCTCATGCCACTCCAACAGCTACTTATTTCAGAGGCCAAGTTTCTGGCAGCAATGTCTGGGAGGCATTCTGACCAGCCTCTCCACATGGGATGGAGGTTCTATCTTGTTTGTGGCATACTGAGAACACTGTGGCTCTGGTTCTCCTTGACACAGGTTATTCATAAGGAAGAGGTTCCATACCTGGAGAGGCATGCTGAGAAGGCCAGAGGCTACAGCCATATACCCACCATCCCCTCCAAGTGCCCAGATCCTAAAGTGGGCACGTCACTGCAAGAGAACTGCACCACTGTGCCCGTACCAGCTTTAGAGCCAGGGCTCAGAGATTTTGCCCAGGGAGAGAGAGAGGCCTTAAAGCAGGAAGCTCCTAAATTCTTCCAAAGGAACTTTACTTCATTTACAACTGACTATAGGAAAATTCAAGTCTAAGGCACTCTCAAGAACAATGGAAGGTACAGCGAAAATACTTCAAGGCTATGTTGAAAAGAAATTTTAAAAAGAATGGTAAACTCTTAAGAGATACAAGCTCCACCATAGGTCAGCTAGTTTACCAGCGAAAATTAGGGGAAGAGACTGCTAAGAAGAATGTTCTCGGGTTCAGAAAAAACTCAAACATTGACCTCAAAAGCTATCCCTGTAAAACAACCCAAATTTAATTGAATCAGTCTATGAAGCAATTTGTGCTTGAGGGCACTGTTGAAAACAATAAAGCAAATAGCCAGAAACTAGTTGGGCTTAACAGCTGAGTGTAGTAAAGGAAGAGAGTCAAAAAAGGCCCTGCCAAAACCACTGTCATTGCAGGGTAACTGTGGACGCATTCAAGGCTGCACCTCTGAGGAGAAACATCAGAGGCTTCACACTTCAAGGGGAAAGGGGAGAAAGAGATTTCACTAAATAATCCAGCCAGTCTCTAATCATATAAACAAGCAGCCTTCCAGTTTCTGTTCCAACATGTAAACAGCTTAGAGATCATCACTCCCATGCTCACAATACAAAAAAAGCAGAAAATATGACAATAAACAACTCCTCTTTGATCTATCAGAGAATTGAAGACATAAAATGAATCACTGCACCCAAAATATAGAGAAAGGTAAATACAGAGAATTGCAGCTTACCAGGAGGAGAAACTGCCGTTGGAGCTAGCAACCGGTAGCGACTCTTAAAGGGTAATTGACCACCTGCTAGAGACTGAGCATGAACTAGCTTGAGAGATACATCCTCCTGGGCTCCCAGCCTGAGGAGAACCCCACATTTTTATTAGTTTTACCTCCTGGAGCCCACTGGGTTTTCAGGATTAATATCCGAGAAAAATCCCCTCATGCTTCTAGCAGGGTGAGGGGAAAAGTAACCATTTTGAATAATCCCACAGGATTCTGTACTTCTTGACAAAGGTCTGCCCTCAAAGGAGATGATTTTGTGACAGCATAACCAACATGGTTGTACCAGAGCCTAACCAATGTGGAGGGATGGTAGTACCTGAAGCAGAGTCTCTCAAGCCTTTCTACCTCATCTAAGGGAGAAAAACCTGAGAAACACTTGTGAAGGTCGCATCCCAGGGGCACATGCCCACTAAAAGACTAAGACCTAATCGTAGGATAATAGAACACGTCTCCTCCACCTACACTTCACTACCACATCAACAGGGCTCCTGTATAATAACAGGAGGTCACAGTTGAAAGAACTACAAGGTTCAGACTCTATTTAAGGAGTCTCTTAAGTGAACCCAAAGACAATAGAGGAGACAAAGAAGGAAACCAGAAGGAATTTTAGCCTCTCTGACATGCACGGCTACAGTAAACAGTAATCATAGCCTAACTCATAGACAGATAAACACAAAACTTCACAGTAAAGGCCTATTTACCTCAGTAACTTTTACCAAATGCTGCTTGTTGCAGCATTTTATTATAGAAAAAGTGAAGACAGTTAAATGTCCTTTAGTATGGGAATGAATTTTAAAAATAAAATATTTTATTCAATGACTATAGAAGCAACTGTTTAGATGTACACTCTATGTATTAAAATACATTTCAAAATTATAATATTGAGCAAAAAAGGCAAATTGCAAATAGATACCTACAGTGTATTATCACTTAAAAAAACTTAAAGCACACAAAACACAAAATACATCATTTGTGGGTGACAGATATGTAGAAAAAGTACAAACATATGATAAAGAGTTATACAACTGACATGAAAGTTCTACATACCAACCATTAGGGAGGGAGGAGAAGAAAGGATGAGGAGTTGTATCTGCAATGTTTTGTTTTTTTAAATAAAGAGAGACTTTATTTAAATAATAAATATATTCTTCATAAATATGGCAAAATGTTAGCATCCTTCAACTTTGGAGATGGGCATATGTGGGTCTTTTATATTACTTTTGGGGAGGGCACTGTTTTTGTATGCTTGATATAGTTTCTAATTTTCAAAAATGCTAAAGATTATTCTAGTTGTAGAGTAGGTAAGAGATTAGAGAACCAGAGCGGAGAACAGTTAACAGACTACAATTCACAGTATATTTAAATAACTTAAGTGTTTGTTTATACACTTAATTTACGGAAAGCCAAACAAAACTCTTTTAAATATGATACAGGATGTACTACAAGCATATTTTACCAAACTTACCTGCTCAACCTCTCTGTTGAGGGCATCTACCTTTTCTTTTAATCTGTTACCCTCTGCCTCAGCAGTGATAAGTTCTAATTTGAGGGTACTGTTATCTGCCTCTGCTTGACGGCACTTATTTTCCCAGTTTTCAGCATCTTCACTGGCTTTTCGGAGTTGGTCCATCATTTGCCGGTTCTCAGATTCCTAAAAAGCAAATCTTAGGTATTACTTTAGGAGAGTAAAATGTTAAACATGTGATGCAAATTAAACATTATTTGCCAGGCCACTGGGAATTTACTTGCCACGATGACCAACTGTACCACAATCTCAAGGACTCCTATCTCTACTCTCAGTTTAGAAAATTGGTCATCCTGTAATTAACAGAAGGGAATGGAAGCAGGATCTGCCCTGGCTCCTGAGTCACACTCACTCATCTAGTAAAGTTTTCACTCTTATCTTCAAGACCTCTATGAATATGTTCTTCTATTTGCTTCTGTTCAAACAAAATCCTCATTGCCTCCCTATAGCTGCTTGCTGACTACTTGCTGGTCTGGTTTCTGAGCTTCTGCCTCGACCTCACCTTTTGTATCTGTGTAATTCCCTTGTTCCTGACTGCTCTTCTGGGTTGTACTACGGCGATAGAGCTTCTGCCTGCTTGCGTCTTTTAAGCGTCAGCTTCTGATAATTCTCTTGGTTTGGCATGCTTCCTATCTGGTTCCTGCCTTTCATTCATAACCCCAGCCTTAATTTCCTCGATCATGGACTGTTCTATAATTCACTTTTGCTCACTGTTCTAATAACTTGCCTGAAGTTGCTCAGAAGTAAAATATGGAACCTATGCCAATAGACACTACTCACAAATATACATTCATGTATATACTGGGCATACAGTATAGGACCACTGTTAGAACCTATCATGATAAAGTTCTATCATGATGGACTGACTAAAGTAGGATCTCATTTCTAAAGGAAAACAATCAGCTCCTCAAATAATATATTATACGGAGTAATAATTATGAAGCTACTTTTAAAAATATAATTTTAGTAGTATGGTTTGGCCAACTCATTCTAAAAAATCATTTATAATTCTGGTAATTCATTAAAAAGGCACTAGATCTCTTTGCCTCCTACCTGTTAATAAACAGTTCAGAAACACTGGAATAAGCAACATCTAATTGTATAAGGCAAATTACAATAAACAACACCGCATTGTATAAAGCTTTCAAATCAGATTTTTCTCATAAATATGATTAATCATGAGACTGGTTGAAATTCAGTTAATATTGCCACCTTGTGGTCTGGTTGTACCTTGACCAATATGAAGGATCTTTGCCAAGTCTGTTATTAACAAGTTAACATACTAAACTACTGTATTGGCTTTTAAGATTCATATTCCAAATGTGCCGGTAGGAATCTGATGTGTGTTTTCTATTATTGTACTAAAAATAACAGTTTTGTAAAGAGTATGTACTTGGGAGTTACATGATATAATATACATAAACTGAATTTTACCCACATTAATTTTTACCCTCTTTAACTTTCTGTAGCACTTATTGTGTGTGTCATTCTCTTAAAAGAGCCTTATAGCTTTATGTAGTTAGCTGTGGATGTACCATCTCCCCAATAACCCCTCAGATTCCTCAAAGATAGGAACCATTTTTATGTTGAATTCAGTTTTCTAAGGTAGAAATCATTTTTATATTAAATTTGGCTTTGTGACTAGGTAATATATGGGTCCAAGTTTAAGCAGCGAAAAAGCCTGCATTAAAACGTCTCTCTGCCCTCTAACCACTTAGTGCCCTCCCTCCCAGCGGCCGGCAACCAGTTTACCCGTTTTTGTACCTGCCCAAAGCAGCCAGAGCAGTGTGGGGTGCAAGATGGGCAACATTATAAAGAAAGTGCAACTGATCTTTGGTATTCTCCAGTTCTCTCTTTGCAGATCTCTTTCCCTCTTTCTGGTGCTTCCCCACCAGTTCCCTCTGGTTGACCACTGGGCTCTTTACACCCTCCCCTCTCCTAACTGCTCTTCCCCCTCTTTTGTTACCCTTGTGATTTATTCTTTTTCCAACATTTCCTGAACAATCTTTCTAAAAGGCAATTCTTCAAATAACTTCTGTGTATGTTGTAATGAGAGCTTCCTAAAAACACAGTTCAGACATATCCTTCTTACCTCTTTATTACCACCCACTTTCACATTCCACTCTAGCTACAGGACCTACTTTTCCCCCCTCTACTTGTTGTCCCCACTGCCGGGGATGCCATTCTGTTTCCTCGCAGTTTTTCAACTCTGTCACCTCAGCGCCCAGCATACTGCACACTGAATGGATGGGTGATGAATAAAGTACTCGACAATCCTTAATGGACCTCCCTACCAAAATGGACCCGTGATCCTTTCTCTCAGGCGGGTGCCTGGATCCATCCAGCTATGTTGTGAAACAGAGTCTCAAAAAAGAACTCACATGAGGATGCTAAAAGCTGAGAGGAGTTTGATGTGTGATGTCTGAAAATACAATTCCAGAATCTAAAAGCCCCAATCCCTAATGGTGGAATTTCAGGTAATGCGATGGGCTAGGGAGAAAAAGTGTCTAACACCGACTGAAAGCTTACTACGCTAAATGTTGTTCAGATAGTCTTTTATTTATATTCTGCCCTATTCTAGAATAGACTTAGATGGCTCACTGTGCTAGGCGTATCTTACTCACTTGGGTGTTCTTCCCAATTACGGACAGGACACTGAGACTGAGGGAGGTTGAGTGGCCTACAGAAGTCCATGGCATTAGTGAGAGGAAGAGTCAGACCTACCTGACTCCAAAGCTTCTGTCCATTTATGACATTACATTGCTAGCACCTTCAACTCAAGAAGGGTAGGAAATCACCTGATTTGGCAACATGAGGCTGCTGCCTTACTGTCTGAAAACAAGGGTTGCAATTCAGGAGTCCTTAGAATCTCTCACCTCTCAAAGTCCTGAACGGTCTTATGTACACCATAAATAAATGCTCAAGATATGTTTATGGACTGAAATTAAATGATATGTTAAATACGATGAGGAAAACTGTTTGGGGGAGGAATTCCTATTAGTGGTTTGATTGTTACGTAAGTAGGTAACACCACACCTATTACAGGAGTCAATCCAACACTATTTTATATAATAGTTTATCAGATGGACATACCTAACATCCTTGGTCTAGCTGTCTCTTTATTCCAGGGTTGTCACACATGTGCCCAAATTTATCGGGAATCATCTGATATCAGACATACCAGTCGACATGTGTCTAGTCGACTGGTTACTAACAGAGAAATGGAGAAGAGAGCCATCTACCCTCTGGTCCTGGGAAACAGGTGGCTCCACAACAGAGAGATCAATTCTGATCTGCTACCCAACCAGGTGGAGCCTCTTTTGTCAAAGGTTTGTAACTGTAAACTACCATTTCCAAATATAAGTGAGCCCAACTTGATTCTGGCCCCTTGTTCTTCATCCAGTTAGGAGGATTCTGCTTATCTAAAATGGCTAAGTGGCAAATAAAAGGGGTGTATCCTTGAGTTACCCTTCTGGACATTGGTGACATTCTAAATATATAGTTAACACATAACTGTCAACATTAAAATAGGTTATGCCTTAAAGAAATGCACTTGATTCAGCTGTCCCTATGAGTGCAATCAATCAACAGCTTTAGTGAAAACTCAAGTGTCTCGAGCCAAGGTGGAAATATATATATACGTACTTCGGACTGTAATATATTCTTCAGTTTATTAACCTCCAAATTAGTGTCTTGAACCTTCTGTTTAATGTCATTAAGCTCATTATGAGTATCATTCAGTTTTTTAGACAGTGCCTATAAGAAAAAGACAGTTAGATCTGACTACAAAAAATTAAAAATTGCTCTGTGTCAAAACTACCATAAATTTTTAAATATTTACAGTAAATATGATAAATAAAAATCAATATGCCTAATATATAAAGCTCATATAAAGACAGTGAGAAAAACACAAGAGTCCAAACAGTAAATGGGCAAAGAACCCAAACACAATTCACAAAAAGGAAGCATAAGTGGATAATACTTGAAAAAAGTTAAAATTTACTAGTAATCAAAGATATGGTAAGGAATGGGCGTTTCCATGTATTATTAGAGTAAATGTAAATTTGAGAAAAGCAAATCTGTGATCTGCTACCTGGTGATGACATGAGACATTTTTAAAAGCTCATAAAAACAAGAAAGACAAAAATATGTTACTTTTTGTTAAAGGTGGGAGATGGATACTTGGGTATTCACGATACCCATGTCCACTTAGAAGGTTTTTTAATTTAAAAAAGAAACCTCATAAGCGTTTGATTCAATTTGAAACTCAATCTATAAAATTTAATGAAAAAGAATGTTTATTAAGGCATTATTTGCTATGTGACAATATTTATTCACATTAGGTGAATGATGCAGTACATAATAGTATCTACATAGTGGTAAAACCACACAGAATACTATGAATTCATGAGAAATGTTTGGAATAATTTTTAATAACAGAGAAAAATGTTAATGTATATTTGAAAAAAATCAGGATAAAACACTAAAAACAACTCAATTTGTTTAAAATCGTGGTATTGAGGAAGAAATTTTTTTTAAGGTTTCTGCTTTCCAAATCTTTTATGATATGGGTTTTTTCTTTTTTTTAACATCTTTATTGGAGTACAATTGCTTTACAATGTTGTGTTAGTTTCTGCTGTATAACAAAGTGAATCAGCTATACATATACTTATATCCCCATATCCCTTCCCTTTTGCATCTCCCTCCCAACCTCCCTATCCCACCCTTCTAGGTGGTCACAAAGCACCGAGCTGATCTCCCTGTGCTATGCGGCTGCTTCCCACTAGCTATCTATTTTACATTTGGTAGTGTATATATGTCAATGCTATTCTCTCACTTAGCCCCAGCTTACCCTTCCCCCTCCCTGTGTCCTCAAGTCCACTCTCTACGTCTGCGTCTTTATTCCTGTCCTGCCCCTAGGTTCATCGGAACCATTTTTTTTTTAGATTCCATATATATGTGTTAGCACACGGTATTTGTTTTTCTCTTTCTGACTTACTTCATTCTGTATGACAGACTCTAGGTCCATCCACCTCACTACAAATAACTCAATTTTGTTTCTTTTTATGGCTGGGTAATATTCCATTGTATATATGTGCCACATCTTCTTTATCCATTCATCTGTCGATGGACACTTAGGTTGCTTCCATCTCCTGGCTATTGTAAATAGAGCTGCAGTGAACATTGTGGTACATGACTCTTCTTGAATTATGTTTTTTTCAGGGTATATGCTCAGTAGTGGGATTGCTGGGTCATATGGGAGTTCTATTTTTAGTTTTTTAAGGAACGTCCATGCTGTTCTCCATAGTGGCTGTATCAATTTGCATTCCCACCAACAGTGCAAGAGGGTTCCCTTTTCTCCACACTCTCTCCAGCATTTATTGTTTGTAGATTTTTTGATGATGGCCATTCTGACCAGTGTGAGGTGATACCTCATTGTAGTTCTGATTTGCATTTCTCTAATGATTAGTGATGTTGAGCATCCTTTCATGTGTTTGTTGGCAATATGATATGAGTTTTTAAACAACCTGCAGTCCACAGAGGGATCCATCTTCTACTCTTGGGCCCTCTGACCCAAACAAAGGAAAAAACTATTCTTGAACATTTGTATATTGTTATGATACTAATTTTCTTCTTCTGATTATAAAAGATGTTTATGAAGGTGTAACAAACAACTATGATGTTACAGTAAGCTAATAACAGTTAAAAAATATTTATCTAGTGATTATGCGAGACACTCTACATTCTTGCCAGGCATATTCTCATCTACTCTCCATTTTTACAGTTGATAAACTGAGAGAAGTTAAATGATAGGATCACACAGCCAGGCAGGGGACTTGAACTCATGTGGGTCTTAAACACTCCACTCTATTGTCTTCTCATGTAGAACAAAACATGATATAAAGTGCTATGTGGTTTTATCCCAGCTACATTAAAAAGTTCATGTAAAAGATAGTATAAAAATTTTTTAAGTACATTGAAAATCAGTAAAAAATACATTAACAGTGGGTAACTCTGGGTGGTAAATATGAGAGTTTTTAATCTAATTTTCATAAATATAAGTTATATTTACCTTTAGCCTATTTGCTCTAGCTATAAATAGAGCACACAAAGTAGATCCTATAAATTCACATCTCTTGTTTTTATTGCTATTAACTTTTAAAAAATAAACTTTCTTTTAAAATAGTTTTAGACTTATAGAAGAGTTATTAAAATAGTATAGAGAGTGCCCATATACCCTACACTTAGCTTCCTCTATTATTAACATCTTATATTAGTATGGTAAATTTGTCACAATTCATGAACCAATATTGATACATTATTGACTAAAGTCCATATTTTATTCAGATTTCTTCCATGTTTACATAATGTCCTTTTTCTGTTCCAGGATCCCATTATTCATTAATTTTTGAACAAAGTACTTTAACACCTCAGGCAACTTTTTAATAATTAATCAAGTTTTGCATCTTTATATCTGATTATGTAAATTAAAATATTTAACAGTTAAAAAAATACAGACTTTTATGATGCAAACTGAACACATTGAGAGTGATAGCAAAGCAAGGGAAATTATTTGGACCAAAAATTTTAAAGGGGGAAGAAAGTTTCCAAGTAGAATTTTTTTTTCTTTTTTCTTTTTTTTTTTTGTGGTACGCGGGCCTTTCACCGTTGTGGCCTCTCCCCTTGCGGAGCACAGGCTCTGGCCGCGCAGGCTCAGCGGCCATGGCTCACGGGCCCAGCCGCTCAGCGGCACGTGGGATCTTCCCGGACCAGGGCACGATCCTGTGTCCCCTGCATTGGCAGGCGGACTCTCAACCACTGCGCCACCAGGGAAGCCCCAAGTAGAATTTTTTAATGTTAAAATTAAAAGTGATATTGGTAATGAGAGCTCTGGATAAAGCTGAACTGTACTGGCTTAGAGAGCAAGTAATTAAAAGAGAAATTTTCCTAAAAAGAATCACAGTGCTAAAGAGGACCAAATGATGTATCATGGTCTGTATACTCATATTCAAACGGAGTAACAGTCCATCAAATAAATCTATGCTTTTCTTAAAAATTTCGGAAGGTTATCTTCATTTGTTGGTTTATTCAAATATTTATCCTTCACTAAGGAAGTACTTCCTAAGGTTTAATGCAAATCTATTATATCCCCGTTCCCTCTTTTCTCTGATATTTAAACTATATGTCTGAAAATTTCATTTAGAAATTATGTGGCATATTCTGTGTAATAAAGGTAAAAAATGGCTAGTTCCAAAGCCTGAGCTTTTCTACAAAATGAAATGAGGGTTATGTCTCAGAAGAAATACCTATTTTTCTCAGAGAAAAAGATTGTAGGAACAAGTATACCTGGTTTTCTTGTTTAGCTTTAGAAAACTGTTCTTGGAGACTGTCATTCTCATGAGCCAAGATATCCCTTTCCTTGGCAATTTGAGACAGCTCATCATTTGTTTCATCCAATTGCCGACGCATTCTGGAAATGTCTTGTTCACACATAATTAGGGCTTCAGTAGACTGTCTATTCCACAAATCAAATAGTACATAAGAAGAGACATTTTACCAGAAAAGAATAACAAATTTTCACAAGACAGAAGATAGACAGTTAGCATGAAAACATTTGAAGAAGTTTTAAATACATTTAAATGTGTAGGAAGAAACACTGCAGAGATAGTGCACTGCAGTTCCTCTGTGTTGCCAACATTTCACTATAAACAAGGATGCCAAATATACACAGTAGTCAATGATTTGTTAAGCATTTCAAAACTTCTGACATTCAAGTATAAGAAAGACTTCATCCTACCTCTAGCTGCTATGGCTTAGTCTCCTCTGCAGGCTCCTCTTCTCCTGCCCTCTTAAAAATGAATGGTTCTCAGAGCTTAACCCTTAGCCTCCTGATTCTTCTCACGCTACCCCTTCGCTCAGACAATTCCTATTCATATCCGTGGCTCCCAACCCTGTCTACACCCAGATGACTCTGAAATGATCACCCCAGCCTCAGCCTCTCCCTCACACTCTAGACCCTTATATTTAACTGCTAACTAGACATACTTATAAGGACATCTCAAAAGCTCTTCAAAGAAAAATCTTTTCTCACGTAAGTTCATCATGTCCAGTATTCATCCCCAGACAGAAACCTGGCATTTTCCTAGATTTTCTCCTTTACAAACACCACACTCCTGTCCTCCAAACTCCCAACCCCAATTTATCATCACCTCTGCAGCCTAGCTCATCTTTCCGGCATAAAAATCTCAAAATTCTTTAATGATTTCTCATTGCCCACAGACTCATTTGTCTGTAACACAGGCCTCTGCCTGCCTACCTAGCCTCTTCTCCTTCATTTCTCCCCTTACACTTTGGGTTCCAACACACTCACTTACTTGTCATTCAAGAGGCTCTTGAACATGATCTGTGGTTCTTTGTGGCTTTGTTATTCTTTCTACCTTGAATGCCTTCTCTTTGCTTTCCTTGGCAAACAGAGTATCCTCCCTTTACTTCCCTAAACAGACTTAGGCCTCCTTTCAACATTAGAGAGTTATCATCTTACATATAACATTAAGCTCCTTGTTTCTTACTATCTTTGTACAATACCTAACATAGTACTTTGCCCCCAGTAAGTGCTCACATTTTTGTTGAATAAGTGACTTACCTTGATGCCTGTTCCATCTCAGCAATGATATTCTTCATGCCTGAAATGGTCTTTTCCTTGAAAAGTAATATAAGTATTAAATAAAAAATTATCTTAAACTGTTATTTCTGTTAAAACTGAATAAACTAAAAGAATTTCCCCTCCCTTTTGGATTTCCATTTGGTTTTAAACATTTATATTCTATTTTTCTTTGCTACACTTTAAAACTAAAGCCTAATATATCAGTGTGAGTATACGTACTGGATAAAAACAATAGATTATGCTCATTTAAGCAAAGACTATACTTAAGTATATTGATATGATATCATTATATCAAATACTGTTAAAAGATGTTTTGTGCAGTTATCCAGCAACACAAGAACCCCTTAAGCACCCTGTTTTTGGAAGAAAACCAATGGTTGGCATTGTAGTGTTCTATACTGGGAATAGGACTGATTTACTTCCTCACTTCTTCATGCTATAAAACCCAGGAAAGTGAATCATGTAAAACTGAATTTAGTTATTAAGAATAATAACTTTGACCAAGTATAATATATATATGTCATCAACATCATCTTCAAAAAGCTGTTCCAATGGAATTACTTATAAAAGTATATGATTAATTTTAGGTGTGAGTTAACAAGGAGGTAAGCATTAGGCCTAGAGCAAAGGTATAAAAAAATAAATTGCTATTCTTCCTTTTCAAGGGTATGGTGAGGAAGTAGAATTAATGGAGTCAATCAAGACTGAAATGAGGGGGAATATCTTAAGGCCATCAATACCATTCCCACACCTCCTCCTTTAAAAACTCGCCGATCCTGAACTAGTTACAGATACTTTACATAGGTTCTTAGCACTAACATTAGTCCTAAAAAAGGAAAATTATTCTTTCACTAAATACCTAGATTTCACTTTGCCCTTTAAATTTTCAAATCCTTAGTTACCAAGTAGCAAGATGAAAAACTAAATCTGTATTTCCCAACTGGTGCTGTTTTTTTCATCAGAGAGACGTGTGTGTGTGTGTGTGTGTGTGTGTGTGTGTGTGTGTGTGTGTGTGTGTGTGTGTGTGTGTGTGTGTGTGTGTACGTGATCTTCCTTTATTCACATGCTCCTCTCTAGGGTATTTTTATCTCTCGTTTCCCATTCTGCTTTCTGGTAGAATGGTACAGATTCCACATCTGGCAGTAATAGGTATTGAAGTATGGTTAAAATATCCATTAGCAAAACTGTTAAACCCCTTTAAGAAGCACAAGCCAATGGAAGAAAAACTCAAAGAGACAATACCACTTAAAATGGAATATTTACACATGCTTTCGAAATATAACTTAATACACTTCTAAATAAATTCTGAAAAGCTCATTGAACTTCTAGTGTTTCTGACAGAAGTTCCTTGGTTAAAATTTAAACATGGCTTATAAGCCTAAAAAGGACTTTCCTTTATCAATAGAAATTCATCTTGAAAGACTCTCTAAGAACACTGTAAAGTATCCAGGGCAACAAAATTACTGCATAGAATCCAATAATATATCCTCTTAGCCTATTTTTCTCTTAATATGACCCAAATAGTACTGTTTCTTAAACTGTTGAAATTTATGCCATCATTATCAATTTGATATTCCTGTACAATCTCAATACGTCTGTCCAACCAGTGACATAGATTCAAGTTAATTGTTAAAAATTCAACCTGGACAGGATGGTCATAAATCTACTCAGAAAAAAGAAACAAACTAAAATTTTACACAAATAATTCTGGCTTTTATGATTCAAAAATCGGTGAACTGGCTATTGAATTTTCTAACTTTAATTGGTAGCAGGTAGTAGAACATCTTTTAAAACTATGATTACCAGTAAAAATTCACCTTATTCACTATAATATAGACTTTTCCTTGGTAATTTATTTCTGTGATCTCCAGATTAAACTATAAAACTACTGCTTTTCACTGAAAGGCATTATAAATTCAGCTCTGAAATATCACTCTAGAGAACATTTCCTCTTTTGAATGTCTAACACTGCTTTAAAAAGTTATTTTCCTTTCATAGGATGGATGCGTTTACATTCATAATCCTATACAAAACTCTTAATTTTGAAATAGACTTGCAACTCAATATTCTTTGTGAAGGAAAAGATAATATTGGTACAGTTAGTAGAATGGAAGAAATGTGAAATACAAGATATAACAGAAGGAACAGATATTCAGAAAGAATTGAGTAATTTGTTTCTAAAGAAAATCATGTTTAACTATTCAAAAAGTGGTTTGAATATAATGAGAAACAAAATCCCACCCCCCAAAATACCATAAAATTTCAAAAATATTAAAAGGTATTAACTATAATGAGTCAGACTTTTCAACAAGTTAAAAGCCAAAATTTACTACCTCATGTATTTTGATAACTTCAATTGTGCTCATGATTCCCAAATCTATTAACTTCAATTTTCTCTCCAAACCTTAAAATCCAAGAGCCTATGAATATTTCACTACATGTCCCAAAGGCATGTCAATAATCTTCCTCTCTAAGCTTGTTCTGTGTCCTGTGTTTCCTACTTCACACATAGGAACTATTCATTTGGTTCTGAAGTCAGAAAGCGCATCTTGTCAGTCTTACTTCCTAGAGTTGTCTATTTCTCTCATGGATACTGCCACTCTCCTAATACAGTTCTTATCATTTTACTCCTAACTAGTGTCCTTGTCACTACTCTCATTTCCCTACAATCCACCTTTTATGTAGATTAACAAGGGCTAGGATAATGTTTTAATGATCTAATTGTAACATTTCATTTTCATTATTTCAATGTTCCTCTGTGTCCATGATGATGGAAACTAAACTCAATATCATGTGTAGTTCTGATTTGTTGCTTATCTATCCCACCTCATCTTTTACCACCGCCCCCCCCTTCATCTCCCCATACTCCCCTTTGCACTCTATTCTCTGGACATATTAAACTATCAAGAAATCTCATGAAATTCTCTTATGAGAGCCACTGGGCTTTCATATAATCTGCTCTACTTGTTTGGATCACCCTTTCTCTAAAAAGTGCTCTGCCTGTCTGGATCACTCTTTCTCTCACTGTCCCCTTTCTCTAAATCTTTTCTTGGCTAATTCCTAGTCATCTTTCAGGGCAGTGTAGGCACCATCACCGTGTGGAAGGCTTCCTAGATCTTCTCCCTCCCCTAATCCAACCCCCAGGCTGAATCAGGTATGTTTCTGACAAACTTCACTCATACATTGTGCATACGTCATTATGGTACTTAGCACATTCTATCATAACAGCCTCTTTCTTTATCTTTCTCTGAATTATACCATAGGCCTTTGGAAGGTATGCCCACTCAACCTCAGTTTCTAACAAAATGCCTGGTACATGTCAATAAATGTTTGTTGAATGGATGGATGGCTGGATAAATGAATGAATTAGTTCCCTTAGAGAGGGGAAAGACCTTATGCCAGAGATGCTGCCTTTGCTTAAAACATTTGTGGAAAACAGTTTAGGAATTGCCTTCAGAATCAGCTTATGAGCTAGAAAAGGGGGTCAATATATCCCTGCCTTTTTGAGAACACCTTTTTGTTGTTGTTGTTGTTGTTGTTTGAACAACAGAAATGTGGGATGAAGCTTATCATCTAACTTTATTCACCAGTTCCATGTGATCCACTCTCAAGGCTAAGGATGATGTAACAACGTGCCCCAGTTCTGAATACAATTACAAAGGTGGTTTTAATGAAATACACATATTGCCTCCCAAGGTGGCTACCTGAAAACGTAAGTTCTGCTGTGCTTTTAAAAAGAAATCAGTCTCACTGCTTTTTTTTTATTATGCTTTACATTTTGATATTTGAATTAGTTATTGTTAGTGAATGTTGATCATAAAGTGATGAAAGAAAAATCTATTTCAAAATATTAGCTAGTGAATTTGAACACATATTTCCTAAGACTATCTTGAAATATTTCGAAATCAGATTTTAAAGTTTTAGCTCTCTAGGAAAAAATTGAGAAAATCCTATTATTTTATTCAGATTCAAGTTCAAACATTTCTTTTAAACCACGGTTGTCAGAACATACTTTCATTGCCAAACTCTCTCCAAGGGATGCAATATTCTCAGATTTTTTATCCAAACATGCTTGCAGGCATTCCTTTTCTTTAGCCAGATCATTGAGGGTTGCACCGAGAATGCTGATTTCTTCTCGCTGGGCAATACTTTGTCTTGTAAAATTATCTAAATGTGTAATCATAAAGGCATTGTTTTAATCAAGATAAATTTTTTTCCAGTTCAAGCAGAGTGAAATACTTTTCAAAGAAAATTATCCTGTATTATATTCAATGACTAAATATAAAGTACTGTATCCCAAATAAATAATGGCTTTTGTTGTTAGTGATTAAAAATGAAGGTTAATCATGAAATTCTAAATGATATAAATGTAAAAGCTCAATTAATACATTTGAATTAGAACAGCAAAGGATATATGTGGAATCTAGAAAAATGGTACAGTTTGCAAGGAAGAAATAGAGACACAGATGTAAAGAACAAACATATGGACACCAACGAGGGAAAGAGGTGTGGGGGGAGGTGGTGGGATGAATTGGGAGATTGGGATTGACATATATACACTAATATGTATAAAATAGATAACTAATAAGAATCTGCTGTATAAAAAAATAAATTAAATAAATTCAAAAAAAATAACGGAAAAGAATATGATAAAGAATGTATATATAGAAATATATGTATAACTGAATCACTTTGCTGTACAGCAGAAATTAACACAACATTGGAAATCAACTATACTTCAATAAAGTATATTTTTTAAAAAAAGAACAGCAAAGGAAAGTTCTTTATAACAAGTTCTCATAGTAGGATGTGTGGTGGGGTAGGGAGGTGTGTGGATGAAGCACGTGGACTAGCAATTTTCCCCCCTCTAATTTCACCTCCTTCTAGCTTAGAATCACTGTTGGATGTAAGCTGGTAACTAACAGATCTTAATAAAATATCCAGTTAAGTCATCTTCAGAGTCAAATATCTTCTAGTATTTTGGTTTTTCTAAAGTAGTGTTATAAAAATTCCTAGAAAAAAAATCATCCCAGGAAGTCTGATTTGATTTGTAAGAACGCTGGCAAGCCAATGTCACTGTTGAAGGACTGAAAGATGGTGTGGAATAGTGGTTTCTAAATTGTGGTTTCTCAACCAGCACCATTGGCAGCACCTGGGAACTTGTGAGAAATACAAATTCTTAGGTCCCATCCTAGTCCTACTGAATTAGAAATTCTGAGTGGGCAGACCAATTTATGTTTTAACAAGCACCCCTCCCAAGTGATTCTAATGCACAATAAAGTTTGAGAACCACTTGAGGAAATTGGTAAGGATACAAAAGCCCTGGCCGTATCCTACTTCGAGAAGCCCAGCTCAATGAGGTTAGCTCTCCAGGTAAAGACTGAAGTTTGAGAACCACTGGTCTAGAGCTCTACCAAGGAAGCTGTGTGTGACTAGACCTCTAAGTAAATGCCCACCAAGGGCCACCCAGTGCACCACTAAGAGACGTAATCCCATATGCCAAGAGGGTGATTTATATAATACATCACATCCCTTTTCCAGGCAAACCACATGTTTTGGGTGTTCTGTTATCTGAGTTCATTCCCATTGGCATAAAATAAACTCTAAAACAACTAGTATATCCTAGCTTAAAAAAATCCTCAACCCCACATCCCACTTAAGCTGCCACCCCATTTTTCTACTACTCTTAATAGCCAAACTTCTTAAGACTTCTATTCTCTCCTGTCTCTACCTCCTCACTTCCCAATCATTCGTCAACCTACCCCATCTTCCACATCTAACACTGTAATTCAAACTTTTTGGGGGGGTCAGTGCTACCAAAACCTCCAATGTGCCAATCCAATCAATGTTTTTTCATTCTCATCTTATTTTGCTTCTTGAAAGTACCTGACAATTGATCATATCCTCCTTTTTAAAACATGTTGCTCTCTTGCTTCCCAAAATGACACTCACTTCTGGGTTTTCTTCCTATGTCTTTGGCTTCTTCTTACTCAGTCCTGGATCCTCTTCTCCTCATTCTCTATATTTCCCCTAGGTGATTTCATGGTTTTAAAATACCATTTATATGCTGATGTGTCCCAAATGTATATCTTTAGCTTAGATTTCTCATCTGAGATACAAACTTATCTATTTACCTGCTTACCCTACCTTTTTACTCGAACTTAAAATATCCAGAAATGAATTCTTCAATCTTCCCCTTTTATATTTTCTTTTAATACTTCCTGTCTCAATAAAAAGCACCTCCACACACCTAATTGCTTATGTCAGATATTTTTGAACTGCATAATAGTAAATCTTAAAAATATTTATTGTTTTAAAATGGGCTCTTTTATAGTCTTGACCAAAATTTTACTTTAAAGTTATAACCATATTTTCATAAAGATCACTGGTAAGAAACAATAATAGGAGACTTTATAAAAATAATCTTTATAAACTCAAGTGATACCATAGATATAGCCAAATATATGTACACTTTCCACCGAAGATAGTATATATGTAATGTATTTCATTACAACAGCTATGGGCATGACATATAATACAAAAACTTATAAATTCAAAATTGATCATCATAAATTTACAAAGTATTGCTGCTTTGTTTAGCTATTTCTTCATTGAAAAATATGAAGCCATGTCTAAGTATTTATGGTCCTAAATTTAAGTAAAAATTTTTATTATCAAAGAAAAATATATTTTCCCATGATTTCTGACTAAAAAACTTTAAGGGCATATTTCTAAGTTTATCTATGTTATAACTGAAGAGAAGAAAACTTTTTTTAAACCAGACTTTAAAAAAAAAGTAACATCAGGGAAAAAAAAAACAACTCACCAATTTTTTCATCCAAGCACATAATTTTCTCCTGAGTAAGCTGTAGCTCATATTTTTTCTTAGCAAGGTATCGTTGAGTATCAGAAAGATCTTTTTCTGTGTTTTCATATAAAAGTCTGTAAACATTTTAATAATGAAACTAATTCTGAAATTTTGTTTTATCAACTTTTTAGTGTATTTAAATCTAAAAACTTTTAAGAATACTAATGTACATTTTTTTCTTCTTAGTATTTTCATTATAAAAACACATTATAGGAGGTTTGAAATATAAAGGATAAAAAGGGATACTCAATCCGCCACTCCAACATAAGCAACTATTAGCATTTTGGTGTTCATTAGTTCGTATTTTTTTGGCTACACGTATTTTAAAGTTACCATATTCTAAATTCAAAACTGAATCCTGATTTTTTTCCACCTACACTTAATCTTTAATATTTTTTAGTCTTATTATTCAGCCCTCCAAATTATCATTTTTTGGCTGAAAAACCTTATATGAGCAGTAACCATTTACTTAAGTACTCCCCTAATATTAGACATTTAGGTTCATTTCAGGTTTTCACTATTACAAATAAATCTGTAATGAATAGCATTTCATTGAGTCCACAAACATTTATTAAGTGGCTAGTATGTACCAGGCACTAGGTGTTGAGGAAGCTATGGTGAACTAGGTGGGCAGTGGCCCTGGTCTCATGGAGTTCACAGTCAGTAAACAAATATTAATAAGTAAACAGACTATAATTTCTGGAAATATGGAAGCTAGATAATCTGAAAGTCCTCTCACCACAAAACACTTACACATACTAAATATGATGTAAGAAGCATCCTTTTAAATGTATAGCAAAACTTAGAAGGATTTGTAAGGGAAGTCCTCTGGAGCCAAATCAGAGCAATAAGACAATGAACTGATGTTATGTTAGATACAGTTGGGGTTTGCCTGTCTCTGTGGCCTGGAGTCTTGCCTTTTAACTCAGAAACAGAAGATGAAGCCACAGAGATGGCTGCAACACAAGTATTAGAACTAAGGTCCGGGAATTCCCTGGTGGTCCAGTGATTAGGACTCTGTGTTCTCACTGCTGAGGGCCCAGGTTTGATCCCTGGTTGGGGAATTAAGATCCCACAAGCCATGTGGCATGGACAAAAAAGAAAAAAAAAAAAGAATTAAGATCCTCTACCATAAGGCCACTAAGGGCTACACTATTACTGGAGAGGACTAGAAGAAATCAGCTTGCCAAACATTGCTAGGGCCAGGGTAATACAAATAACTAAAAGTCTTCATTGGGAATTCTCAACCTCAAGATAAGAAATCAAAATAAAATCTGGTTCCAGGATGGTCATATAATCTAGAACACTCAGTGGAAATAAAAGTTCTCTGGAGGGACATGCCCTCAACTCAGGCACAAACTAAACCTCAGACAAAGGTCTGTTGAAAATGAGCTCACAATTCAGTCTTAAAAACACATTAAGAAACAACCCAAACTTAGTGGGAGTCAAAATACACACAGACTAAATTAAATCCCAAAGAACTTCAGATTATAGCATTATTAAATAGCAATTTAAAAATAGTTTTAAATACTAAGACATAACATAAGTAATAGAATACACAATGAAAAGAAAAAAGAACCAGCAGATTTTTAAAAGAATCAAAGAGAACTTCAGGAAATTAAACTGAAGTCACTGAAATAAAACTTTTAAAAGCACATCAAATGACAAGTTTAAGAACAAAATAGACACAGCTAAAGAGACAATTAGTAAGATAGAAAGAAAAAAAAAAAAGCCAGATCAGGGCTTCCCTGGTGGCGCAGTGGTTGAGAGTCCGCCTGCCGATGCAGGGGACAAAGGTTCGTGCCCCGGTCCGGGAAGATCCCACATGCCGCAGAGTGGCTGGGCCCGTGAGCCATGGCCACTGAGCCTGTGCGTCCAGAGCCTGTGCTCCGCAACTGGAGAGGCCACAACAGTGAGAGGCCCGTGTACCACAAAAAAAAAAAAAAAGCCAGATCAGAGGAAATTACCTATAATAGAGCACAGAAGAAAAAGATAGAAAAAATACAAAATAAAGTTTAAGAGACATAAAGAATAGAATGAGAAGGTCCAATATTCACCTAATAAAAATTCCACAAGAGAATAAACATAATATTCAAAGAAACAATGGCTCATATAATACATGAAATCTTAAACTAAAGAAACATCAATGAAAAACATAAACAGCAACTTTGAGGGAATGTAAATCATGGGTAGAGCCAAAAAAAAAACTGTATCTATTAAGACAATTATAAATGGAGGAGGGTAAAAGTATTTAAAGGGAGACAAGATTTCTACATTTAAACTGATAAAATGTGACACCAGTAGGCTGTGTGTATAATGTAATATCTAGAGCAACCAATGAAAACATCTACAGAGATACTCAAAAGTATTAAAGATAGATCCAAATGAAATTCTTAAAAATGTTCAAGTAACCCACAGAAAGGTGGGAAAAAGAAAACAGAGATAAGAAAAACAAAGGGAAGAAACAAACAAAAAAACAAATAAAACAGGAGACTTGAGCCCTAACATATAATAATTACATTAAATACATAACGTCTACCTTATTTGTGTTAGCTAAACACCAGAAACAATCAAAATGTCCCTCAATAGATGAATGGTTAAACTGTGATACATCCATACCATGGAATACAATGATAAAAATACATAAAACTATACATACACATTGAACTAGTGACAATTTCTGCTTCTGATATTGTACTATAGTTATATAAAATGTAATAGCTGGGAGAAACTGGGTGAAGGAATCTCTCTGTATTTTTGCAACTTCCTTTCACCCTAAATTATTTTAAATTTAAGAAGTAAAACAAATTCTCAAATCCAACCTGCACAACTAAAATAAATAAATAAAAATCTCAGGGTGGGGGGAATTCCCTGGTGGCGCAGTGGTTGAGAGTCCACCTGCCGATGCAGGGGACACGGGTTCGTGCCCCGGTCTGGGAAGATCCCACATGCCGCGGAGCGGCTGGGCCCGTGAGCCATGGCTGCTGAGCCTGCGCATCCAGAGCCTGTGCTCCGTAACAGGAGAGGCCACAACAGTGAGAAGCCCACACACCGCAAAACAAACAAACAAACAAAATCTCAGGGTGGGAATTAGGAATCACTATTTTTTTTAAAGTTCCTTATTTGATTTCAATATGCAGCCAAGGTTGTTAAGGAGTGCCTCCTACTGCTGCTTCACCCAGGGGAGCAAAAGGTGAAAAACTGACAAAGCAGATGTTATGTAAGACAAAATGTTATTGCAATTTTATGGTGTCTCTCCCATCTTAGGACTCTTCCATCCCCCATAGTGTGAACTCAATGAGGCTGTTCCCCCCAAAGGACTGTATAACATAATAACTTATATCTCGATGGAAAAATGTGCTCACAGACCAAAATGACAAGACATTTGAAAAGACAAGTCATTTCAAAAGAAACAAAATATACTGATTACAGAATCCAGCAATAGCAGATATATTAGAAGAAACAGATCAAAAATTTTTAATTAGACTAATAAACATATTAAAAGAAAGAGAAAGATATCAGCAATATGAAAAAAGAACCAAGGGGGAAAACAGATGTGACAAGTATGAGAAATGTAGTAGATGAAATTAAAAGAAAAAAAAAACAGATGGTGTAAATAGCAGAATGAATATAGCTGATGAATGAGTTAGCAAACTGAAAGACCAAATTGAGGATATTTCTCAGAATGAAGTATAAAAGGACAAATAAATTGAAAACATGAGGGCTCCCCTGGTGGCGCAGTGGTTGAGAGTCCACCTGCCGATGCAGGGGACACAGGTTCATGCCCCGGTCCGGGAAGATCCCACATGCCGCTGAGCGGCTGGGCCCGTGAGCCATGGCCGCTGAGCCTGCACGTCCAGAGCCTATGCTCTGCAACGGGAGAGGCCACAACAGTGAGAGGCCCGTGTACCACAAAAAAAAAAAAAAAAAAAAAAAAAAAAAAAAAAAAAATTGAAAACGTGAGATGAAAAGTTAGAAGACTTACCAAACCTGACTTTAAGACTTACTATAGAAACCATAATAGAGAGCCCAGAAATAGGCTCACATTTATTCAGTCAATTAATTCTCAACAAAAAGCAATATAATGGGGAAAAGAAACAATTGGTATTGGAACAACTGAATTGCCATGTGGGGAAAAAAATGAATCTTGACCCCTACATCACACCACATACAAAAGACATAATATAAAAGCTAAAACTATCAATATAATGCTTTTGAGAGAAATCACATACACATAAGAAGTTTTAACCCATTTTAGTAAATCAAATCCAAGGATATAGAAAAACTATAATACATCATGTCCAAGTTGAGTTAACTCAGGAATGCAAGGTTGGTTTACAATCTAAAATTATTTAATGTTATTCACCATATTAACACCCTAAAAAAAAGAGAGAAAAGCCATATGACCACATTAATAGATGCAAAATAGACATCTGACAAAATTCAATATCCACTCTTCACATGAACTCTCAGCAAATTAGGAATAGAACTTTTTCAATCTGATAATAGGCACCTACAAAGAGTCTACAGCAAACATCACAATGGTGAATGGTTGAATGCTTTCCCACTAAGATTAAGAATAAAACAATGATAAAACATCCTTCTATTCAACATTATATTAGAGGTTCTAGCCAGAGAAATAAGGCAAGAAAAAGAAACAGGCATTCAGATTGGAAAAGAAGAAGCGAAACTCTCTATTCACAGACAACATGATAATCTATGTAGAAAATCCTACTGAATCTACCAAAAAAAACTATCTTAACAAGTGAGTTTTAGCAAGATTGCAAAATACAAGAGTAGTACACAAAAATCAATTTTGTTTCTTACACAGGTACACCTCATTTTATTGCATTTTGCTTTACTGCACTTTGCAGATATTGCATTTTTTTTTTTTACAAATTGAAGGTTTGTGGCAACCCTGCATCATACAAATCTATTAACACCATTTTTCTAACAGCGTTTGCTCACTTCATGTCTCTGTGTCACATCTTGGTAATTTTCAAAATATTTCAAACCCTCCACCAGCAAAAAGATTGACTTGCTAAAGGCTCAAATGATAGTTAGCATTTTTTAGCAATAAAGTCTTTTTATTTTATTTATTTATTTATGGCTGCGTTGGGTCTTCATTGCCATGTGCGGGCTTTCTCTAGTTGCGGTGAGTGGGGGCTACTCTTTGTTGCAATGCACGGGCTTCTCATTGCAGTGGCTTCTCTTGTTGCAGAGCACGGGCTCTACGCACACGGCTTCAGTAGTTGCAGCATGCGGGCTCAGTAGTTGTGGCTCACGGGCTCTAGAATGCAGGCTCAGTAGTTGTGGCGCATGGGCTTAGATGCTCCACGGCATGTGGGATCTTCCCGGATCAGGGCTTGAACCCATGTCCCCTGCATTGGTAGGTGGATTCTTAAACACTGTGCCACCAGGGAAGTCCAATAAAGTCTTTTTAAATTGAGGTGTGTACATTGTTTTTTAGATATAATGGTACTGCACACTTAAGAGACTACAGTATAGTGTAACCATAACTTTTATATGTACTAAGAAGCCAAACAATTTATGTGACTTGCTTTATTGTGATATTTGCTTTATTGCAGTGGTCTGGAACAGAAGATGCAATATTTCTAAGGTCTGCTTATACTAGCAAAAAAACAATAGGAAACTGAAATTTAAAAAGCATTTATAATAGCATAAAGAATGTGAAATACTTAGGTATAAATATGACAAAGGGTGTACAAGATTTGTACAATGAAAAAATATAAAACACTGTTGAGATAAATTTTAAAAGATCTAAATAAATAGAGATTTTCTGTTTATGGATCAAAAGGCTCAATATTGTTCATAGTTAATTTTCCAAAACTGATCTG
Organism: Lagenorhynchus albirostris; assembly: GCF_949774975.1. Lineage (NCBI taxonomy): Eukaryota > Metazoa > Chordata > Mammalia > Artiodactyla > Delphinidae > Lagenorhynchus > Lagenorhynchus albirostris. The sequence continues at coordinate 7,602,996 of NC_083107.1, read as the reverse complement.
TAGATTCCACATAATTCTAAGCAAAATCCCAATAATAATTTGTATATGTTGACAAGATGATCCTAAAATTTATATGAAAATGTGAAGGATCTAGGACAGCCAAAACAATTTTGAAAACGAACTAAGTTGAAGGACTTAACAGTACTTGATTTCAAGACTAACTATGCAGCTTCAATTATCAAGACAGAGTGATACTAGCATAAAGATGGAAAAATAGATTGATGGAATAGAGTCCCGAAACAGACTCACATGTGTGGTCAACCAATTTTTTCACTAAGATGCCAAGGCAATTCAGTGGATGAATGGATAATCTTAACAAATAACTAATGGATACCCATATACAAAAAACAAACAAAAAAACTACCTCTACTTTTATCTCATACTTTACACAAAAATTAATTCAAAAAGGATTACAGACCTTACATTTATTTAAAAGGTAGAACTATAAAACTGCTAGAAGCAAACACAGCAAAAATTTTTAGTGACCTTAGGTTTGGCAAAGATTTCTTAAATAGAACACAAAAAGCATGATATAAATGAAAAATAATTTCAATTGTGCTTCATCAAATTTAAAGTCTTTGCTCATCAAAAGACACTGATAACAAAATAAAAAGGCAAGCTCTATACTGGGGCAAGATATTTGCAAAACATGTATCTAACAAAAAATTTGTATCTAGACCCTATAAAGGACTTTTATAAGTTAATGATAAAGAGAGAAACAAACCAATAAAAAATGGGCAAATACTTGAACAGATATTTCACTAAAGAAGATATATGAATGGCAAATAAGTAAATGAACAGATAATCAATATCACTGATCATTAGGGAAAAGCAAATTAAAACTACACTCAGATACTACACACCCACTAGTATAACTAAAGTAAAAAGACAGATGATATCAAATGTTGATCAGGATATAACGCAACTGCACTCTCATGCACGGCTGGTGGGAATATAAAATGGTAAAACAATTTTGGAAAACAGTTTGGCTGCCCTGGAAGCTATCAGGGGAACCACCACTGTGTCCTTGGGTTATAGGATCAGGGCAGCAAGGATTTACAGTGGTACTTATCTGGCTTTTGGTGGAGAGCTGCCCTTGACAACGGAGACCAACATTCTGTGCACTATACTTGACTGTTACAAGATCCTACCTGATAACCCTCATTCAGTATGCATCTGGGGAAAAAAGCACCAATGCATAGTAATCAACAGTAATAAAATATTTTAAAATATAGTTAAATTCTACTGTAGTCCAAGAAGAATTCCTTCAAATGCCCTGACGGATTATTTTCTTAGCTTTCTTCTTGTAAAACACTTTTAAAATGCATGCTAATCATACTGCTCAATACCAAAAAAATAAACAACACAATCAAAAAATGGTAAGAAGATCTAAATAGACACTTCTCCAAAGACATACAGATGGCCAACAGGAACATTAAAAGATGCTCAACATCGCTAATTATTAAAGAAATGCAAATCAAAACTACAATGAGGTATCACCTCACACCCGTCAGAATGGCCATCATCAAAAAGTCTACAAATAATTAATGCTGGAGAGGGTGTGGAGAAAGAGGAACCCTCCTACACTGTTGGTGGAAATGTAAATTGATATAGCCCTTATGGAGAACAGAATGGAGGTTCCTTAAAAACTAAAAATAGAGCTACAGTATGATACTGAAATCCTACTCCTGGACATATATCTGGAGAAAACCGTACTGTGAAAAGATACATGTACCCCAATGATCACTGGCACACTCTTTACAATAGCCAAGACATGGAAGCAACCTAATTGTCCATCGACAGATGAATGGATAAAGAAGATGTGGTACATATATACAATGGAATATTACTCAGCCATAAAAAAGAATGAAATAATGCCATTTGCAGCAACATAGATGGACCTAGAAATCAGCATATTAAGTGAAGTAAGCCAGACAAAGACAAATATATGATGTCGCTTGTATGTGGAATCTAAAAAAAATGATCAAATGAACTTATTTACAAAACAGAAAGAGATTCACAGACATAGAAAACAAACTTATGGTTACCAAAGGGGAAAGAGGTGGGAGAAAGGATAAATTAGGAGGTTGGGATTAACATATACACACTACTATGTATAAAATAGATAACCAACAAGGACATACTGTAGAGCACAGGGTATTATACTCAATATTTTGTAATAATCTATAAGGGAAAAGAATCTGAAAAGGAATATATATATGTATATGTATATAACTGATTCACTGTGCTGTACACCTGAAACTAACACAATACTGTAAATCAACTCCATTAAAAAATTCTTTAAAAAATGGATGCTAATATAAGAGCCATAAATATATTGCAATAATAAGTATATCAATGCATATGATAATGAATGAGTCCAGAAAAGACAAGCGGAGGATGTGGCAAAACCTTCCGGTGTACACTGTGGCCATCCTTATCCTGTTAAACTGCACTGCAGCCACATATCTTCCCAAATAGCCACAAGACCCCTGCACAACACAAGAATATACCTAATAAGAAAAAGGAAAAATGGAAAACTACATTCATAATCCGAAGTTCTCAGATCAGACCTTTAAATCACTGACCAATAAACCCACACCGAAAACAGACATTCAAGAAATAGAAACTTTAGAAATAAAGCTGGTAGCTTCTTTTGCAGACTCTTCTAACTCCAATATGAGAAAACAGGCACTCAGAAAACTTGTTCAAGATATGTTTAGGAGTTGCTTTTACCAAAGCCCAAAGGGGCTTTGGTTAAGCTATCTAACATGGTTTTTATCAAATGCCTATTTTGGGGCTTAAAACCAACCCTCTGTGCAGCCTTAGTAGGAGGTGTTAAAAATCAGGGATCTGCCATGGGGTGCGATTCCCCTGATTTCTCTGTATGGTCTTAGTCTCAAAACAAATTACCATTTAGTTCTCACGTTGCACTCTCCATTAGAGCTCAGATGTATACACTTTTGTCCATTTCTAAGGGAGACACTCATTCAGAGACACTCAAAATAATGCTCTTACACATAGTTGGTTATAATCAAGTAGACTCTCCAGAGAAACTCAAACCAGTGAAATAGAAAACGCTACAGACGACAGCACTGATAAACCAAGCTGTAATGTATGGTGATAGTTTTTTATACTTTCCACTCAGCATTTTAACAAATAATATTACAAGCAACAGTTTGATTAGCAGAGGCTGAAATTCATCGTTTGTTACCTCAGAATGATTCTAAGACTTAAAATTCAAGATGAGAAATCTGCACTTATTATAAACCTCACTGCACAGAATGCTTCCTTCACAAAATGACAGAATCAGAACCAAATCAGAGATTTTTAAAGCAATTTTGGAAAATGTGTTATCAGGTGATTTGTCTGGCCAGAAATCAGATAGAGAGGGTTCTCAGTATGACATTAATATGGGATCTGACATACAGTTGTCATCTCCAGCTCAGAGTCCTAGAATAGATTTTGGTTGTTTGGAAATTTGGACAATTATGGCTAAAGCTGCTATAAACACTGCATGTAGGTTTTTGTGTGGACATACATTTTCAACTCCTTTGGATAAATACCAACAAGCATTTAAGAAAATTGAAATTGTATCAAGTATCTTTTCCGATCACAACGCCATGAGACTAGATATCAATTACAGGAAAAGATCTGTAAAAAATACAAACACATGGAGGCTAAACAATACACTACTTAATAACGAAGTGATCACTGAAGAAATCAAAGAGGAAATAAAAAAATACATAGAAACAAATGACAATGGAGACACAACGACCCAAAACCTATGGGATGCAGCAAAAGCAGTTCTAAGGGGGAAGTTTATAGCAATACAAGCCCACCTTAAGAAGCAGGAAACATCTCAATTAAACAACCTAACCTTGCACCTCAAGCAATTAGAGAAAGAAGAACAAAAAAACCCCAAAGCTAGCAGAAGGAAAGAAATCATTAAAATCAGATCAGAAATAAATGAAAAAGAAATGAAGGAAACAATAGCAAAGATCAATAAAAGTAAAAGCTGGTTCTTTGAGAAGATAAACAAAATAGATAAACCACTAGCCAGACTCATCAGGAAAAAAAGGGAGAAGACTCAAATCAATAGAATTAGAAATGAAAAAGGAGAAGTAACAACTGACACTGCAGAAATAAAAAAGATCATGAGAGATTACTACAAGCAACTCTATGCCAATAAAATGGACAATCTGGAAGAAATGGACAAATTCTTAGAAATGCACAACCTGCCAAGACTGAATCAGGAAGAAATAGAAAATATGAACAGATCAATCACAAGCACTGAAATTGAAACTGTGATTAAAAATCTTCCAACAAACAAAAGCCCAGGACCAGATGGCTTCACAGGCGAATTCTATCAAACATTTAGAGAAGAGCTAACACCTATCCTTCTCAAACTCTTCCAAAATATAGCAGAGGGAGGAACACTCCCAAATTCCTTCTACAAGGCCACCATCACCTTAATATCAAAACCAGACAAGGATGTCACAAAGAAAGAAAACTACAGGCCAATATCACTGATGAACATAGATGCAAAAATCCTCAACAAAATACTAGCAAACAGAATCCAACAGCACATTAAAAGGATCATACACCATGATCAAGTGGGGTTTATTCCAGGAATGCAAGGATTCTTCAATATACGCAAATCTATCAATGTGATAAACCATATTAACAACTTGAAGGAGAAAAACCATATGATCATCTCAATAGATGCAGAGAAAGCTTTTGACAAAATTCAACACCCATTTATGATAAAAACCCTGCAGAAAGTAGGCATAGAGGGAACTTTCTTCAACATAATAAAGGCCATATATGACAAGCCCACAGTCAACACTGTCCTCAATGGTGAAAAACTGAAAGCATTTCCACTAAGATCAGGAAGAAGACAAGGTTGCCCACTCTCACCACTGTTATTCAACATAGTTTTGGAAGTTTTAGCCACAGCAATCAGAGAAGAAAAGGAAATAAAAGGAATCTAAATCGGAAAAGAAGTAAAGTTGTCACTGTTTGCAGATGCCATGATACTATACATAGAGAATCCTAAAGATGCTACCAGAAAACTACTAGAGCTAATCAATGAATTTGGTAAAGTAGCAGGATACAAAATTAATGCACAGAAATCTCTGGCATTCCTATATACTAATGATGAAAAATCTGAAATTGAAATCAAGAAAACACTCCCATTTACCATTGCAACAAAAAGAATAAAATATCTAGGAATAAACCTACCTAAGGAGACAAAAGACCTGTATGCAGAAAATTATAAGACACTGATGAAAGAAATTAAAGATGATACAAATAGATGGAGAGATATACCATGTTCTTGGATTGGAAGAATCAACATTGTGAAAATGACTCTACTACCCAAAGCAATCTATAGATTCAATGCAATCCCTATCAAACTACCACTGGCATTTTTCACAGAACTAGAACAAAAAATTTCGCAATTTGTATGGGAACACAAAAGACCCCGAATAGCCAAAGCAATCTTGAGAACGAAAAACGGAGCTGGAGGAATCAGGCTCCCTGACTTCAGACTATACTACAAAGCTATAGAAATCAAGACAGTACGGTCCTGGCACAAAAGCAGAAACATAGATCAATGGAACAGGATAGAAAGCCCAGAGATAAACCCACACACATATGGACACCTTATCTTTGATAAAAGTGGCAGGAATGTACAGTGGAGAAAGGACAGCCTCTTCAATAAGTGGTGCTGGGAAAACTGGACAGATACATGTAAAAGTATGAGATTAGATCACTCCCTAACACCATACACAAAAATAAGCTCAAAATGGATTAAAGACCTAAATGTAAGGCCAGAAACTATCAAACTCTTAGAAGAAAACATAGGCAGAACACTCTATGACATAAATCCCAGCAAGATCCTTTCTGACCCACCTCCTAGAGTAATGGAAATAAAAACAAAAATAAACAAATGGGACCTAATGAAACTTCAAAGCTTTTGCACAGCAAAGGAAACCATAAAGAAGACCAAAAGACAACCCTCAGAATGGGAGAAAATATTTGCAAATGAAGCAACCGACAAAGGATTAATCTCCAAAATTTACAAGCAGCTCATGCAGCTCAATAACAAAAAAACAAACAATCCAATCCAAAAATGAGCAGAAGACCTATATAGACATTTCTCCAAAGAAGATATACAGACTGCCAACAAACACATGAAAGAATGCTCAACATCATTAATCATTAGAGAAATGCAAATCAAAACTACAATGAGATATCATCTCACACCAGTCAGAATGGCCATCATCAAAAAATCGAGAAACAATAAATGCTGGAGAGGGTGTGGAGAAAAGGGAACACTCTGGCACTGCTGGTGGGAATGTGAATTGGTTCAGCCACTATGGAGAACAGTATGGAGGTTCCTTAAAAAACTACAAATAGAACTACCATATGACCCAGCAATCCCACTACTGAGCATATAGCCTGAGAAAACCAAAATTAATAAAGAGTCATGTACCAAAATGTTCATTGCAGCTCTACTTACAATAGCCCGGAGATGGAAACAACCTAAGTGCCCATCATCGGATGAATGGATAAAGAAGATGTGGCACAGATATACAATGGAATATTACTCAGCCATAAAAAGAAACGAAATTGAGCTATTTGTAATGAGGTGGATAGACCTAGAGTCTGTCATACAGAGTGAAGTAAGTCAGAAAGAGAAAGACAAATACCATATGCTAACACATATATATGGAATTTAAGGGAAAAAAATGTCATGAAGAACCTAGGGGTAAAACAGGAATAAAGACACAGACCTACTGGAGAACGGACTTGAGGATGTGGGGAGGGGGAAGGGTGAGCTGTGACAGGGGAAGAGAGATCATGGACATATACACACTAACAAATGCAAGGTAGATAGCTAGTGGGAAGCAGCCGCATGGTACAGGGACATCGGCCCAGTGCTTTGTGACCGCCTGGAGGGGTGGGATAGGGAGGGTGGGAGGGAGGGAGACGCAAGAGGGAAGAGATATGGGAACATATGTATATGTATAACTGATTCACTTTGTTATAAAGCAGAAACTAACACACCATCATAAAGCAATTATACCCCAATAAAGATGTTAAAAAAAAATACCAACAAGCATGATTGCTGGTTTATATGATAAGAGTATGTTTAGTTTTGTATGAAACTGCCAAACAGCCTTACAGAGTGACTGTACCATTTTGAATTCCCACCAGCAATGAATAAGAATTCCTGTTGACCCACATCCTCACCAGCATTTATTGTGTTTCCGATTTTGGCCATTCTAATAGATATGTATTGGTATCTCATTGTTGTTTTTAATTTGAATTTCCAGATGACATATGATGTGGAACATCCTTTTATATGCTTATTTTCCATCTGTATAACTTCTTTGGTGAGATGTCTGTAAAGGTCTTTGGCCCATGTTTTAAGTGGGTTATTTCTTATTGTTGAGTTTTTTAAAAGTTCTTTGTATGTATTGGAAAACCTATCTATCTATTATTAAGGTACAGTTGATGTACAATATTATATAAGTTTCATGTGTGTAACAGTGATTCACAATTTTTAAAGGTTTATGCCATTTATAGTCTGATTTATTTCACTTAGCATAATACCCTCCACGTCTATCCATGTTGTTACAAAGGGCAAAATGGCAAAATTTCTTATATTGTATATTCATATTCATGAATATATATATGTATATATTCCCATACATATATATACACACAGACATATATATACCACATCTTCTTTATCTATTCACCTGTTGATGGACACAGGTTTTCTCCCTATCTTGGCAACTGTAAATAATGATTCTAGGAACACTGGGCTGCATGTATCTTTTTTTTTTTGATTTATAGTCATTCTTTTTATCTTTTTAATTTTATTTATTTATTTATTTATTTATGGCTGTGTTGGGTCCTCATTGCTGCATGTGGTCTTTAGTTGCGATGAGCGGGGGCTACTCTTTGTTGCAGTGTAAGGGCTTCTCATTGCGGTGGCTTCTCTTGTTGCGGAGCATGGGCTCTAGGTGCGTGGGCTTCAGTATTTGGGTTACGCGGGCTCTAGAGCACAGGCTCAGTAGATGTGGCACACGGGCTTCGTTGCTCCATGGCATGTGGGATCTTCCCAGACTAGGGCTCGAACCCGTGTTCCCTGCATTGGCAGGCAGATTCTTAACCACTGCACCACCAGGGAAGGCCCTGCATGTATCTTTTCAAATTATTATTTTCATTTTCTTCAGATAAATACCCAGGAGTGGAACTGCTGGGTCATATGGTAGTTCCATTTTTATCAATAGTTTTTTGAGAAACCTCTATACTGTTTTCCATAGTGGCTGCATCAATTTCTGTTTCCAGTGCACGAGGGTTCCCTTTTCTCCACATCCTCCCCAACATTTGTTATTTGTGGTCTTTTGGATGATGACCATTCTGACAGGTATGAGCTGATATCTCATTGTGGTTTTAATTTGCATTTCTCTGATGATTAGTGATGTTGAGCATCTTTTCATGTGCCTGTTAGCCATCTGTATGTCTTCTTTGGAAAAATGTCTATTCAATTCTTCTGACCATTTTTAAATTGAGTTGTCTTTTTAAAATTGAGTTGTGGATAGCAGTTTTTATCAGAGATGTCTTTTTTTTTTTTTTTTTTTGAGGTACACAGGCCTCTCACTGTTGTGGCCTCTCCTGTTGCAGAGCACAGCCTCCAGATGCGCAGGCTCAGTGGCCATGGCTCATGGGCCCAGCCGCTCCGCGTCACATGGGATCTTCCCAGACTGGGGCACGAACCCGTGTCCCCTGCATCGGCAGGCGGACTCTCAACCACTGTGCCACCAGGGAAGCCCCAGAGGTGTCTTTTGCAAATACTTTCTTCCAGTCTCTGGCTTGTCTTCTCACCTACTTGACATTGTGTTGTGTGCAGTAGAAGTCTTTAATTTTAATGAAGTACAGTTTATCAATTATTTATTTCATGGACTGTGCTTAAGGGCTGTATCTAAAAAGTAATCACCATACCCAAGGTCATCTACGTTTTCTCCTACGTTATCTTCTAGATGTTTCATAGTTTTGCATTTTACATTTAGGCCTATGATTCATTTTGCGTTAATATGAAAGGTGTAATGACTCTGTCTAGATTCTTTGTTTCTTTGTGTATGGGTGGGGTTTTGTTTGTTTCGGGGTTTTTTTTTGTTGTTGTTGTTGTTGTGTTTTGGGTTTTTTGCACGTGGATGTCCAGTTTTTCCAGTACCATTTGTTGAAAAGACTGTCTTTGCTTTATTGTATTGCCTTCGCCTTTATCAAAGATCACTTGACTATATTTATCTGGATCTATTTCTGGGCTCTCTATTCTGCTCCATTGGTTTGTCTGTTCTTTTGCCAATACCACACTGTCTTGATTACTGTAGTCTTATGGTAAGTCCTAAGTCAGGTAGTGTCAGTACTCCAATTGTGTTTCTTCAGTATCTTTTAATTCTTTACCTCTCCATATAAAATAGAATCCATTTGTTAATATACACAAAATAATTTGCTGCAATTTTGATCAGAATTGCACTGAATCTGTAGACCAAGCTGGGAAGAGCTGACATCTTGACAATATTGAGTTTTCCTTTCCATGAATATGGAATATCTCTTCAGTTATTTAGTTCTTCTTTGATTTCATTCACCAGTTTTGTAGTTTTCCTCATATAAATTTTACACAAAGTTTATTAGATTTAACTTAAGTATTTCTTTTGGAGGGGGTGCTCATATAAATGTGCTTTTAATTTCAAATTCCACTTCTTCATTGCTAATAAACAGTGAAGCAACTGACTTTGTATATTAACCTTGTATCCTGCAACCTTGTTATAAATGTTTATTAGTTCCAGATTTTTTTGTTGATTCTTTTGGATTTTCTAGGATATCATGTCATCTAGATTAGATTTTAATATTGAAATATTTTTAGCTTCAAATATCCAAATTTAAACCAAACCAGTTTTAGAATCACTGGACACGGAGACCCAAACTAACTTTTTAGTAACAGATAACTCTATCGATCATTCAACTCCATGGGATATTCTAACTTCTTGGGCCTAGAGATGTTTGATGTACAAATGCAGACATAGAGACCTTTTTTTGAAAATGATATGCTTCTAGGAAATATTCTGACAACACTCCAGCTTTTTAGAAGTGTTGATTTATCTGACATCGAAATCCAAACAGAAGAACTTCTACTACTAAAATATACCTGTTTAGAAAGAAAAGTTCGTGTAAGCAGTATAGAAACACAGAAAATAAGTATTGGTTTTGAAACCTGGAGATTTTTTTTTTTTCACTAGCAATGAAACATAAACAGCAATAGATACATTTCTTTCTGGCTGGTTCAACCTGAACACTGTGGAACCTCAGTTTAGAGTTATAGAAACCTAAGCATGTGCTGAACTGTGCTCAGGACTTAACTTCTAACGAGTGGAGTTCACATGTGGGATAAACTTAAAATTTTTCTCATGAACTGACAAAATGGAAAACAGAGACAATGGTATTTTAACTATGCATAGGTTCATTATAATTCTTTGTCTTTTGTACACATATATATGAAATCTATGATAAATGTGAGTGCGTTATAAAGACATTGACCTATTAAAATAAACGGACAGCTGACTTCTTAGTAGAAATAATTTAAGTCAGAAGACAGTAGGATATCATCAAAGTGTTAAAATAAAAATAATTCCCAAACTGTAGAATTCTCTACCTAGCAAAAATATCCTTCAGTTCAGTAAGGTTGCAATAGAGGTAGTGAGAAACACTCAGCTTTTGGATACATTTTGAAGACAAAATCAACTGGATTGTATATGGGTATATGAAAGAGAAATCATGGATCACTTCAAGGTTTCCGTATGAATGGAGTTTCCATTGACTGAGATGAGAAGACTGAAAGAGCGGGTTTGGGTTTGTGTGTGTCAGAGGGGGAAGGGTGGAGAAACTCAAGTTTGGAAATGTTAATTTTGAGAGGCCTATTAGACATCCTAGTGAAGATGACAAGAAGGTGGTTGGACACTGAAGTTTACAGTTCAACAGAGAAGTCCAGGCTACAGATATATATTTGAGAGTCAAGAGTAAATACATGAGAGTGAATGAGATCACCTAGGGATGAGTATAGATATAAAAAAGAAGCAGTCTAAGGACTGAACTCAGGGACACTTCCAACATTTGGAGGTAAGGAGATGAGGAAGAACTATCAGGAAAGACTGAATAGGACAACCCAAGAGATAAAAAGAAAATCAAATGAGCATGGTATCTCAGAAGCCAAATGAACATGTGTTTAAAGGAGCAGAGAAAGAGAATGTAAGTGATCAACTTTGTCAAGTGTTGCCGATAGGTCAAATAAAATGAAGACTGATAACTGACCACTGCATTGAGCAACATGAAAGTAAATATTACCTTGAAAAGAAGTTTTGATAGGATGGTGAGGGAGAAAGGCAGATTATAGTAGGTTCAAGAGAAAACAAGAAGTGAGACATTGGAGCCAGAAGTTCAGGCAACTCTTTCAGTGAAATTCCTGTAAATGAGACACAAGATTTAGTACAAATATAGGACATCTGAATAACATGATTACAAATCTGATTACAAAGGGACAAATACAAAAACAATGCACCAACTATTTCAGAATTTATAATTTCTCAAGTATACACAGATCACTACCAAAAACTGACCATAAAATAGAGAACAACAAATTTCAGAAATTTTAAATCTAACAGTATGTTAACAAAACAATGTAATTAAGCAAGAAATCAATCACAAAGGGAAAATTCGTTATGTTTTTTGGATATTTAAAATCACACTTATAAATAACCAATGGATCAAATAAAAAGTCATAATGGAAATTAGAAAATATTTTATAAAGAAAGAAGTACATACCAAAACTTATAGCTTACATTAAAAGAAATATTTTGAGAATATATGGCCTTAAATGTTTATATGAGAAAAAAAGACTTAAAAGTAATAAATGTAAGCATCCACCTTAAGAAATTAAAAAATAGAAAATAAATTTAAAGAAAATAGAAGAAAGGAAATAATAAAGAACAGAAGTTAATGAACTAATAAGACAAACAATAGGGAAATTGGTCCTTTGAAAAGACTAATAACAGACTAGAAAAAGAGCAAATCACTACTGATTCTGTGGACAGTAAAATGTTGATAGAATATTGTATACAACATTATTCTAAAAATGTTTTAAAATTTAGGGAAAATGGACAAATGCCACAAAAATATATATTTTGAAAGGCATAAGAAGAAATTTCTGATTGTCCCTTTTTCCATTAAACAAATAAAATAAAAGCTTCCCTCAAAGAAAACTTGAGACCTAATTGGCTTCACTGGGAAGTAATAAATTATTCCAGATAATGAAAGAAGACAAAATGAATTGGAAAGATTATTATAAAGTTTATATTACCTTGATACCAAAATCTGATTCAAAAAACCCCCAAGATTGGCAAATTATTAGCCAATCTCATTTATAAAAATAGAGTTAAAAATATTTTAAACAAAGCATTAGTTAACTGAGACCAGAAATTTATAAAAAGTATAATAATACCCTGACCAATTTGACAAAGCACATCCATTCCTGAAAAAACACTCTCAGTAATCCACAAATAGAAGGAAACCTCTTCATTATGATAGAAAACATCTGGGAAAAACATGAAGCTAACATCATACCAACTATTGAGAGTCTGAATGCTTCCCCTAAGATGTGGAACAAGACAAGGATGTCCACTTCACCAATTCCATTCAACAAATCACTGGATGTTCTAGCCAGTGCAATAAGGCAAGAAAAATAAAGGGAAAAAAAGCATGCAACTTGAACAAGTAAAAGGGTCTTTATTTGCAGATGATCTAATCATCTATGTAGAAAATTGAATGGCATCTATAAAAAGGCTACTAGAACTAAAAGGTATATTTAGCATGGTTGTAGAATACTGGATAAATAAAAATAAATTGTAGGACTTTTGGTTTTAGCCCTGACATGTAAAGAGCTTAGGAGCCATCATTCCCATTGTTATGGGGGAAATAAAGATGAAAAAGCTGAGAATCAAAGACTTTTCATGGACATATCAGAGTAGTGAGTTGCAAGACAAATCACCACCCCAAAAACTGAAAAGTATGGCAAATTAGGAGACTTACAACTGAGATCTGCTTATCTAAAGCGGAAGTCACTAGAATTATAATTGGTTAAGAACATTTAAACAATAAACACTTCATCAAAGATATACAGATGGCAAATAGCAATATGAAAAGATGTTCCACATTACTTGTCATTAGAGAATTGCAAATTAAAACAATGAGATATCACTACACACTTATAATGGCTAAAATACAAAAGTCTGACAATACCAAATGCCGACAAGGATGTGGAGCAACAGAAAGTCTCCTTCACTGCTGATGGGAATGCAAAATTTTACAGTCACTTTGGAAGAGAATTTGGCAGTTTCTTACAAAGTTAAATAAGTTTTTCTGTATATGATTCAGCAGTTGTGCTCCTAGGTATTTCCTGAACTGATCTGAAAACTTCTGTCCACACAAAAACCTGCACATGAAAGTTTATAGCAGCTTTATTCACAACTGCCAAAAACTGGAAGCAACCAAGACGACCTTCAATAGATGCATGGATAAACACAATATGGTACATATATATAGGATTGAATATTATTCAATGGAAAGAAATGAGGTATCAAGGTATGAAAAGACATGGATGAACCTTAAATGCACATTACTAAGTGAAAGAAGCCAGTCTGAAAAGGCTATGTGCTGTATGATTTCAATTATATGACATTCTGGATAAGGCAAACATTACCTCAGCCAGGCGACCAAAGTCAAAATCAACAGTAATGAATCATATCAGTAAGATGTACTCATGACACCCTGGGTATCTGTGTATACTAAAATGGCACTTTAATTCTGTGATCTTTCTCTCAAAAACATTACCCAACCTAATCATGAGAAAACCATCAGACAAACCCCAACTGAGAGATATTCTACAAAATACCTGATCAGTACTCCTCAAAACTGTCAAGGTCATCAAAAACAAGGAAACTCTGAGACTGCCAAAAGAAGCCTAAGGAGACATGACAACTAAATATAATGTGGTATCCTGGATGGGATCCTGGAACAGAAAAAGGACATTAGGGAAAAACTAAGGGAATCTGAATAAATTACAGACTTTAGTTAATTATAGTGTATCAATGTTGAGTCATTAATTTTAACAAATGTACCATACTAATGTAAGATGTTATTAACAGAGGAAATTGGGTGTGAGGTACGTAGGAACTTTTCACTATCTTCACAATTTTTCTGTAAATCTAAAACTGTTATATAATACAAAGTTTATTTTTTAAAAACAATCGTATTGATATTTTCATATACAAGCAATAAACAATCAGACAGTGAAATTCTAAAATTCCACTTACAACAGCATCAAAAAATGGAAAATACTTAGGGATAAATCTTACAAAAGAAATGAGAGAGCTATATGTATAAAACATTGCAGAGGGAAATTAAAGACCTAAATAAAGAAATGGAAAGTGTTCATGAGTGGGAGTTTTTCCCCAATTCCAATCAAATCCCCAAGCAGGCTTTTGTGTTTACACTATGAAGCTAATTCTAAAATTAAAATAAAATGCAAAGGAACCAGAATAGCCAAAACAACTTTGAGAAAGAACAAAGTTGGAGGACTAACATTACCTAATTTGAGGATTAAAAAAAAAAAAAGGAATCAGGAATGTTGTATTGGCATCAAGATATATATAGATCCACCAAACAAAATAGATAATCAAGAAACAGACCTAAACATATATGGACAATTGACTTACTACAAAAGTACAAAACAATTCAGTGTAGACGAGTAAGGAAAGTTTTTCAACAAATGGTGCTGGAACAATTGGATATCCATATGCAAAAAAACTGAACTTTGAGCTACACCTTGTACTATATACAAAAATTAACTTGCATAGATTTAAATTTAAGAACTGAAACTATAAAACTGCTAGAAGAAAACACAGGAGAAAATCTCATCTTAGGCTTGACAACC
Organism: Lagenorhynchus albirostris; assembly: GCF_949774975.1. NCBI lineage: Eukaryota > Metazoa > Chordata > Mammalia > Artiodactyla > Delphinidae > Lagenorhynchus > Lagenorhynchus albirostris. The sequence goes on along the minus strand of NC_083107.1, from coordinate 7,587,932 downwards.
ATTTCTTTAAAAGAACACAAAAGCTGGATATAAATTTTTAAAAATCAATAAGTTTTGCTTAATCAAAAATCAAAAACATCTCCTCTTTAAAAGACACTTAAGAAAATAAAAAGGCAGGCCATAGACTGGGAAAAAAATATTTGCCAAACATATATGTACCTAACAAAGGACTTTTATCTAGAATATAGAGAGGATGTTTATGACTTAATACTATAAAAAACTCAATAAAAGTGTGCAAAAGTTCTGAACAGACACTGAAGAAGATATATGTATGGCACATAAGGACATGAACGGATGCTCAAAATTACTAGTTATTAGAGAAGGCAAATCAAAACCATAATACGTACCTATTAGGATGGCTAAAACTATAAAGATACTGCATACCAAGTGTTGGTGAGGATATGTAACAACTATAGCACTCACACACTGCTGGTGCAAATGTAAAATAAAATAATACAACCACTCTGGAAAACAGTTTAATGGTTTCTTCAAAAGTTAAACATATATCCATCATATGATTCAGTCTTAGGTATTTACCCAAGAGAAATAAAAGCATATGTCCACACAAAGACCCATATAAGAATACTCGTAACAGTTTTATTTGTTATAGCCCTAAACTGGAAGCAACTGAAATATTTATGTGGTATATTCATACAATGGAATACTACTCAGTAATAAAAAGGAATAAACTATTGATTATATGTGACAACATGGATAAATCTCAGAATAATGATGCTGAGTGAAAGCAGCCCAACAAAAGAATATATACTGTATGATTTCACTTATACAACATTTTAGAAAATCCAAACAAATCTCTATGACAGAAGCCAAATCAGTGGTTGCCTGGGGAGGGCAGGGGAGGGGAGAGGTTAGAGGAGTACAAGAAGACTTTGTGGAGTGATAGACAGGGCCACTATCTTGAGGGTGGTGATGGTTCTACAGGTACACACACATGTCAAAACTTACCACACTGAATACTTTAAATATGTGTAGTTTACTGTACATATATCAATTAAACTTGAATAATACTGTTAAAACCGTATACAAAAAAACCTCTAACTTATTGTATATTTATCTGTTAGAATATTTTAATAAACCACGATAATGCTTTCAAAGAATTTCTAATGACATGTGTAAATGTTTATGGTATACAATTAAGTGAAGTTGGCCAAATATATAACATAATATAGGATGGTATCAATTACATAGAAAGCTTTTATACACACAGATAGATCTAGTTCTGGTTAGAAAAATGATCTATATTAATAATAGTTTTCCCTGGGTTATGGAATCATGGGTGATTTAAATTTCCTGTATGCTTTTCTCTATTTTCCAAAGTTTTCTTTGTTGTCCTTCTTATTTTATTACTATTTTTATTTTACCTGAGCTTGCAATATCCTTTGAAGCAGGAAAGTAAAAAATAAATGAAGGGAAAAAATTTAAGTGACTCTCTGTCCTGACAAGTGATTCCAATATATGCACCACAGACCCGTGAAAGACCAAAGAGGGGATTCTGGGAATTCACATATGAACCAAATACTATCTGTAGATTTAATAATATACTTCATACTCATATGAACTATTATATTTCATATGTTCATAGATGCACTGAAATTCAACCTTACTGAATCTGTAGAATGTCTATTTCTCACATCAATAGATACTACAAGTAAAGCACTAACATGGAGGTCTTCAAACACTTATTCCCCTACGTCATTGCCGGTAGGTTGCTTCAATTGGAATATCTTCTGCTACCTTTCTGCAATATGTAGAAGTGCTAAGCACAGTACGTAGCATTCAATTAATAGAAGTTCTATTACATATTCCTATTTCTCTGCTATGGCTTTTATTACATGCTAAACTACCCCTTTCCTAAGCTACTATCAAACCGGTACTTTGTGCTTTCTTATATCGTTCAGATCCCAGAACATAACTAAAGTTATAAGGTAAATAAAACAGTGAGGGCTTCCCTCGTGGTGCAGTGGTTAGGAATCCACCTGCCAATGCAGGGGACATGGGTTCGAGCCCTGGTCTGGGAAGATCCCACATGCCGCAGATCAACTAAGCCTGTGCCCCACAACTACTGAGTCCGCGCGCCACAACTACTGAAGCCCGCACGCCCTAGAGCCCATGCTCCACAACAAGAGAAGCCACCACAATGAGAAGCCCACGCACCGCAACGAAGAGTAGCTACCACTCGCTGCAACTAGAGAAAGCCTGCGTTCAGCAACAAAGACCCAATGCAGCCAAAACTAAATAAATAAAATAAAAAATAAATTAAGCAGTGAAATACCGAAGTCAAATATGCTCTTTACACAGGAGGGCTGTGTAAAAGCTATTTCAGCTAAACATTGAGGCCTTCTGCAAATATAAGATTAAGATTACTAGTTAAGTGTGGCATTCCCAGTCTGTGACTGACCTTCAGGAAATCATTTAATGTCTGCTAAGGTGTCTATGACTGCTTCATAATAATCCTCTCAGAAAATAAAGTCAACAAATAACTTAATTATCACTATAAAATACACTACAAAAAGCAGAGCTATTATTTATAGTTAAACTATTAGTTGTTTAATGGTAATTGAGTTTACCTCAAAGAATTATTCTCTACTTTTTGTCTGCCAAGTTCACTTTCGGTATCCATTGCCTTTCTTGCTAGTGATTTCATTTCTTTTTCCACAGTGGTTATGGTTTCCTTCATCAAAGTCATATTTGACATTTGTTCCATACGTTCATCATCGAGCTATACAAGCAGAATGACAAAGTTACTGCCATCACTAAAAACGTTTCAGTAATCTTCCTAAAGAGACATCCTCTCTTTGTACAAACCGGTATATAAGATTCACACAATGAGATGATCAGATTAGACTTAAACGTTGCAGGAGGCTGTACGGACAAGGCAACCGTGGAGCAGGAACTCAGACAAGCCACTGCACAGCTTTTCCATAAAGCCTATCACAGTATACATATCTATATTTTCAGTCTGGTTCAGCTGGACTATAGCACACACAGCTTATTTGCAAAAGGATTTCTTATTTGTTGCTCAGCATTAACAAATTACATATATAAAGTGGGATTATGAAAAATAATGTTTTTCTCCTGTCTACTGCTTTTTCTAAAACTCATTATAACAACATAAAACAGATGAATTCAGAAATATAATCAATTAAATTTGGTTAAAAGAAAGTTGAATTCCCTTAATTCTGTTTATATAGTAAAAACATTTCAAATATATATTCATAGCATCTCAAATCCTTGATTAGTAAAACCGTGATGCTTCACAATGAAATTCAGTTTAAATACATTTCATTAATTGCCATTTCATTATAATTTTCTCTACCCTAGCTACTCTTTAGGTAGAATAAGCCAGTTTTTCTATCCCTGGCAATGTTATCGTTAATGAAACAGGGAGATGACAAAGTTGCTAAAAGCCCTTAGAATGCATCCCTAATGGTTTATTTAAAAGAACACACTTTGCAACCTAACACAAAAAAAGACTTCACTCACATTTTTTAGAAGGAAATAAATAATGAAAAAGTGCCTATTTACACCATATATACCACCATAAATATATTAGGATTACAAACACTATCATAAAAAACCAACTTCTCGGGGCTTCCCTGGTGGCACAGTGGTTGAGAGTCCGCCTGCCAATGCAGGGGACATGGATTCGTGCCCCGGTCTGGGAAGATCCCACATGCCACGGAGCAGCTGGGCCTGTGAGCCATAGCCGCTGAGCTTGCGTGTCCGGAGGCTTGCTCCGCAACGGAAGAGGCCACAACAGTGAGAGGCCCGTGTACCACAAAAAAACAAAAACAAAAACAAAAAACAAAAAACCAACTTCTCTGAACACAGAAAAGGGGGAAAGGGGGGAACCGCTGAGAGTTTATAGCCGAAAGTGCAAAAGTGATTTTTCTTTACATTATGAACTGTACACTCCAGCTCCTCTATCCTTTGTTCCAAGTGAGCCTTCTCATTAAATGCTGTCTCTTGGGCAATCTGTTTAAAAAACAAAAACAAAACAGAGCGCTTTCAATGTCACTGCATGGTGTCTCACAAATGCTCGTATAGATAAAATTCTTCCAAACCTTCAGCCTTTCCCTTAGACTATCTCGTTCTGTGGTCATTCTTCGTAAATCAGTGAAGGCCACATCTCTCTCAGTCTCCACCCGCCGGAGGATGGCATGTGCTGTTGTTGATTTAGGAGATTTACAGCTTTTCATCATTTCTCGTCGAAGTCGGGCAATTTCTTCCTGTGCCTATTATTTAAATACACAGATAGACTTTTATTTAACAAGCTTTAGAACAGAAATAAATACAGCTATCTTATATCCAGCCAGTTAAAATGCAAACCTATATTAATATGCATGCGGCAGGAAAATGGTATAATTCTTTAATGAGTTTACACATATAAATGCAAATGATTCCCCCATATGTAAATGAATGTCTACAAATAGAAGCTTGGTTTACAATGTCTTTGCCAAAAATTTTTAAAAAAATTAATTTGGAAGCAGTCAATGAAAGAGACAGTGTTTTACTAAGAAATATATATGGTACTCCATCTATTTTTTTTTTAGACTTTTTTTTTAACATCTTTATTTGGAGGATAATTGCTTTACAATGTGTGTCAGTTTCTGCTGTATAACAAAGTGAAACAGCTATATGTATACATATATCCCCATATCCCCTCCCTCTTGCGTCTCCCTCCCACCCTCCCTATCCCACCCTTCTAGGTGGTCACAAAGCACTGAGCTGATCTCCCTGTGCTATGCAGCTGCTTCCCACTAGCTATCTATTTTACATTTTAGTGTATATATGTCCATGCCACTCTCTCACTTTGTCCCAGCTTACCCTTCTGCCTCCCCATGTCTTCAAGTCCATTCTCTAGATCCGCATCTTTATTCCTGTCCTGTCCCAAGGTTCTTCAGAACAATTTTTTTTTTAGATTCCATATATATGTGTTAGCATACGGTATTTGTTTTTCTCTTTCTGACTTACTTCACTCTGTATGACAGACTCTAGGTCCATCCACCTAACTACAAATAACTCAATTTCATTTCTTTCTATGGCTGAGTAACATTCCATTGTATATATGTGCCACATCTTCTTTAACCATTCACCTGTCAGTGGACACTTAGGTTGCTTCCATGTCCTGGCTATCATAAATAGTGTTGCAATGAACCATGTCTCTTTTTGAATTATGGTTTTCTCAGTAGTGGGATTGCTGGGTCATATGGCAGTTCTACTTTTAGATTTTTAAGGAACCTCCATACTGTTCTCCATAGTGGCTGTATCAATTTACATTCCCACCAACAGTGCAAGAGGGTTCCCTTTTCTCCACACCCTCTCCAGCATTTATTGTTTCTAGATTTTTTGATGATGGCCATTCTGACTGGTGTGAGGTGATACCTCATTGTAGTTTTGATTTGCATTTCTCTAATGATTAGTGATGTTGAGCATCCTTTCACGTGTTTATTGGCAATCTGTATATCTTCTTTGGAGAAATGTCTACTTAGGTCTTCTGCCAATTTTTGGATTGGGTTGTTTTTGTTTTTTTTTTTGATATTGAGCTGCATGAGCCGCTTGTATATTTTGGAGATTAATCCTCTGTCAGTTGCTTCGTTGGCAAATATTCTCTCCCATTCTGAGAGTTGTCTTTTCGTCTTGCTTATGGTTTCCTTTGCTGTGCAAAACCTTCATTAGGTGCCATTTGTTTACTTTTATGTTATTTCCATTTCTCTAGGATGAGGGTCAAAAAGGATCTTGCTGTGATTTATGTAATAGAGTGTTCTGCTTATGTTTTCCTCTAAGAGTTTTATAATGTCTGGCCTTACATTTAGGCCTTTAATCCATTTTGAGTTTATTTTTGTGCATGGTTTTAGGAACTGTTCTAATTTCATTCTTGTACACGTAGCTGTTGTTTTCCCAGCACCACTTATTGAAGAGGCTGTCTTTTCTCCGCTGTATAGTCTTGTCTCCTTTATCAAAGATAAGGTGACCATATGTGCATGGGTTTGTCTGGCTTTCTATCCTGTTCCATTGATCTATATTTCTGTTTTTGTGCCAGTACCATACTGTCTTGATTACTGTAGCTTTGTAGTATAGTCTGAAGTCCAGAAGCCTGATTCCTCCAGCTCCGTTTTTCTTTCTCAAGATTGCTTTAGCTGTTGTCTTTTGTGTTTCCATACAAATTGTGAAATTTTTTGTTCTAGTTTTGTGAAAAATGCCACTGGTAGTTTAATAGGGATTGCATTGAATCTGTAGATTGCTTTGGGTAGTATAGTCATTTTCACAATGCTGATTCTTCCAATCCAATAACATAGTATATCTCTCCATCTATTTGTATCATCTTTAATTTCTTTCATCAGTGTCTTATAGTTTTCTGCATACAGGTCTTTTGTCTCCGTAGGTAGGTTTATTCCTAGGTGTTTTATCTTTTTGTTGCAATGGTAAATGGGAGTGTTTCCTTAACTTCTCTTTCAGATTTTTCATCATTAGTGTATAGGAATGCAAGAGATTTCTGTGCATTAATTTTGTATCGTGCTACTTTACCAAATTCATTGATTAGCTCTAGTAGTTTTCTGGTAGCATCTTTAGGAGTCTCTACGTATAGTATCATGTCATCTGCAAACAGTGACAGTTTTATCTCTTCTTTTCTGATTTGGATTCCTTTTATTTCTTTTTCTTCTCTGAATGCCGTGGCTGAAACTTCCAAAACTATGTTGAAAGACAGTGGCAAGGGTGGGCAACCTTGTCTCATTTCCTGATCTTAGAGGAAATGCTTTCAGTTTTTCACCATTGAGAATGATGTTGGCTGTGGGTTTACTCCATCCATTTTGTGATAAATTTGAATTCAGCACAACTCAGGTAGAATACTGGTTTAAAAAATATCATAGCGTTCCAGTCTTTCTCTCCAAAATGTATATGCCATTTCCATGTCCTGGCTACTTTTACCCTGACAGAAGGGCCCATCAATCCTTACTGACAACCCAACAAACTCTTTACACACTTGTTCAACAACCATCCTCGGGTTCCAAATCTATTCTATATCTACAGATGATTTCATATCCTACTTTTTGAATCCTACTTTTGTTTCACATCCTACTTTTTTTTTGAATATCATCCTCTCCACTGACTCTTTCTCTACTTCTTCAACCATGCACACAACTCCCATATCTTGAAAAACTGTCACTAAATCCTGCTGCCCCATTTACCATCAAATGTCTCTTTTTCCTTTGACAGGCTTTTTTTTTTTTAGTGCCATGGATTGTACATCTTGACTGTTCCATACCTCCCACTCTCTCTCCCCAGTCTAACCTGGCTCCCACATCCACCACTCCGCAGAATTTCACGTAATGACCTCACCAAATCTAATGGCAACACTTCTCAGTTCCTGTTCTTGATATTTCGGCAACACTTGCCATTGCCTTCAACAATCTCCTTGAGATTCCTTCCTTCCTTGGGCGTATAACAATGTTCTGCCTTAGTTTCCTGTCTTCTTTATCTCTTTCAAAGGATCCTCTACCAATTGAATAAAACTTCCCAAGATTCCATCTTGACTTCTCTGTTACTCTATTTATAGCTTTCTCATTCAGAAACTTCATCCATTCTGAAGGCTCAAAACAGACGACTTCTCAATCTACATACTCAGCTCTTGCCTCTCTCCCCACTCCAATCCCACATTTCTTACTGCCTGATGGCAGTTACTACCTGATGTACCGCCATCATCTTACTCTCTCTCTCTGAAACCAAACACATCTTTTCTCTCAAACCACTGGTGACTTTCCTGTTTCTTTTTCTATTACCACAATTCTTCAGTCATTCAAAACAGAACTTCAGTGATCTCCTTTTGTCCCTCCTTTGTGCTAAAATCAAATCTTGTTAAGTCTTCCTTTTCAGTGTCTTTTGCATCTGTTCCTATCTTTATTTCCACTGATCGCACCCTAGATTAGTCCCTTAATGCTTCATGCATGGACTACTGTTAACAGCCTTCTAAAGAGTCCATGGGGACTTCCCTGGTGGTGCAGTGGTTAAGAATCCGCCTGCCAATGCAGGCGACACGGGTTTGAGCCCTGGTCTGGGAAGATCCCACATGCCACAGAGCAACTAAGCCCGTGGACCACAACTACTGAGCGTGCATGCCACACGTACTGAAGCCCACATGCCTAGAGCCCATGCTCAGCAACAAGAGAAGCCACAGCAATGAGAAGCCCACACACTGCAATGAAGAGTAGCTCCTGCTCACCGCAACTAGAGAAAGCCCACGCTCAGCAACAAAGACCCAATGCAGCCAAAAATATAAACAAATAAATTAATTAATTAAAAAAAAAAAAGAGTCCATGGTTTCCCCCTCCTCCAAATCTCCTGAAGGAGAAATTGTTATATAAGATGATAACATAGAAAGATTACGTAAGAGATAATAAAGAACTGTTACCAGATTAAAATTGTAAAAATGTAGATTTCATCATATTTCTTCCACTTTAAAAAAAAAACAGACTGTCCATTGCTTACAAGAAAGCAAAGTATAAACCTCCTATAGGGCCCTCTGAACAGCTTCTACCATGTAGTCTAGAAATTGGCAAACTATATATAGTTCACAGGCCAAATCCAGCCTGCCTATTTTTGTAACTCTGTAAGCTGAAAATGTTTTTTATATTTTTAAATGGTTAAAAAAAAATCAAAACAAGATGAATATTTCACAACAGGTAAAAAGAATATGAAACTCAAATTTCAGTGTTCATAAATAAATTATACTGGAACACAGCCAAACTCATTCATTTGTATATTATCTATAGCTGTTTTCACACTACAACAATAGAGTTGAATAGCTGTGTCAGAAGTCACATGGCCTGCAAAGCCCAAGCTATTTCTTATCTGGGCCTTTACAGAAAATGTTTTCAGACTCCTGCTCTAGTCTAGTCTACCTCTCAAGCCCTTACTCCACTGACATATACTTTTATTCTAGTCATAAACTGATCCATTTATGTACTGACTTTCCCACCTTTATCCTTTGCTTCATACCATTCCTTTAGTCTGGAATGTTCTTTCTTACCCCTTTCAAGATAAAAGAAATCCCATTCATCCTTCAGGACTCAAACTCCACATTGTCTAGCAAAGATCTTGATAACCATAACTAAAAGTACTCACCTCTTTTATTTCTTACAGTATCTTCTAGACTACTTACGCTAAAGTAACAAAAAGTAAATACAAGATAATATATTTTATCTCCCCAACTAGATTGCAAACATATAAAACAGTGTCTGGTTTATTTTTTCTATCTTTTAGAGTAGCAAGTCCAGAACCCTGCACTTAGTAGCTGTAATTCTTAATAAAATTTGATATTTTTAAAATAAATTATATTGGTGATGTATGGGGTTTATTTGTTGAGTCAAGAAGCCATTTGATTAATAAGGGTTATATAATCTTAAGCTAAAAATAGAGATAAACTACAAACTAATTTTACTCTCTATATTAAATTATATGGCAATTCCTAAAGTGATTGACAGTACATCAAAGTGATATGTTTGTATTTTTTAACCCCCAAGTCCAAATTTTTTACCTTGAACTCACCACACCCTATCATTTAACACTTTCCCCATTTCTTATTCCAAAAATCAGACTATTCCAATGCATGCATATGAGATTTTTCGCATACGGGGATAACGTGTGTGTGTGTGTGTGTGTGTGTGTACACATACACAAATACATTACATTTCATTAAGAATATCATAAGAACAAAGGCAATTCCCAAATGTTAGATTAATTTGATTGACAGATTTAAGCATTCTCATAGAACTTAAAGAATTACCTATCTCTAGAACTGTTAGTATTTATGTATTTTGTTTACTTATAAATAAGTTTACCTGCTCATACAGAAAAAAGCTCTTGTCTCTCTCAGATGTGAGAACCTTGACATTACCCTGAATTTCTGCCAAATGACGCTCATATTTTTCCAGCATGCATTTGAGCTCTTCACGGTCTCTTGTTGTCTTCAAAAGCTCTACATCACACTTTGTACCCTACAATTATTACATAAGAAATCTGAATAAACAACAAGGTCCTTCTGTAGAGCACAGGGAACTATATTCAATATCCTGTGATAAACCAAAATGGAAAAGAATATGAAAAAGAATACATATGTATAACTGAGTCACTTTGCTATACAGCAGAAATTAAACAGAACATTGTAAATATACTTCAATAAAATTTTTTAAAAAAGAAATCTGAAATTATTCTTTGACATGTGTTACTGATAGAAAGGTGCTACTGATGGCAGCACACGATCTCTAGTTAAGCAAACATGACGATATAATGAAATGATGAAAAAAGTTTAAAAATCGCCTCTCTTTTAAACAACTTCATCCCAAATTGCTCCACATTTGTATGATTACCCCCAACCACTACTAATGCTGGGGATAAAGGCCAATTTCAACGGTCCACTGTGCTATCAAAGAGAGCTCTGTCTCCCATCCTCGTTGGTATACCAATTCACGCCAAATTAAAAGGAATTATTTCCAGATTAGATAAATCAAAGAATAAAAGTCACTGAGCAACAAACTCCAAAGTATTTATAAGTTTCCAAAACCTACCCGGGAAGATGGAGATGGGCGTCTTGGGCTTTTAGATCTACTTCTGATCATCTTTCTCAAATTTTGAGCTTCTCTCTTGTAGTATTCTCTGTCTGCTTCTAAAGTTTTGACAAAGGAATCAAGTCTGGAAGGAGATTTATTTTGTGCTTTTTCAGTCTCTAAAATTATCTTGCCAAGGAGGAAAAAATTAGGCCATTATTTCAAGCTAAACTATAGCATCATTTTCTAAATGAAAGTTGAAAGCAAACAGGATCCTTAAAAATAATAAATTTGGTATTTTGAAAATAATTCAAAAAATAATAATTCATCAATACTTTTTAAAAAGCAGTTAGATACCTTTCTTTTCCAGCATTTCTGAATGTAGTGTATTTTTATTTCACTGAAAATGTCCCTACATTTACTCAATAACTTTGAAGAAAAAATAGTAAAGAAATTTCAGAGAGGCCAGAATTGTTTCTTGTATCAGATCTAGTAACAAATCCTAAAAATGGAATTAATTTGCTTAGAGAAACTTGTATGCTACTATTAAAGCACCTGTTCATAGCGTTCAATTTTGTTCAATAATCATTCAATGAATGAATAAATTAAATGAATGCTGTATATTCTATACGTGTATATACTTTCAAGTGCATTTCCATTCACTTTAATATATTTAGAAACATTTGTTTTACAATATTTATTTTACCAATACTTTATTGGGAAAAAAGTACAGATATTTTAGAGAGGATGTTTCAAATATTTTAAATGATAACACTAAAATGTCTAATCAGAGCAATTTTCATTTCACATTGTTAACGAGAACATATTACTCAGAACTAAGTAACAACATTTGACTTTAAAATATTTATTATTAAGAGGAATAAATGTGTACACAAATACATCTTACATTTTGAGAATTAAATTACTCACAGCCGTCATTTTAATCAAGTAACAGCTAAGAGCATTAATAAAACCAACCAAAAGTTCTCTCCAGCTCTAGGAAAGAAAGAAGTAATGATGAAATAGAGCAAGAATAGCATCGCTCTTACGGATGGGAGTACCCCTGGGCATCAAGCAGAGCGTGCTGATTTTAGAAAACAAACATTTTTTACTGTTCACAAAATGCATGAGAGCCAAAACATATGTACAATTTTTGCTGTCCTACTAACAGAATAAAAATGATTCCTTAATATATATTTATGAAAAATGTACTTACAGATCTGAGTCTTTTTATTGTATCTTCCAATACGATTATATTATTTTGCTGGCAAATGAGTTCAATCTGAAAAACAAGCCAGAAAAAATTGTTATTTAGGTGTAAAATGTTTAAACTGATTTCACTGGAAAGAGAGCATCAAAAACAGGAGCTGCTTAAAAATAAAAACATGCAGACAGTGAATACTTTATGAAAGAAAAGATAATCCACTCTTATGTTTACCTACTTTTGATGGTAAAAGAACCTAGAATGAAATGAAGCAGTTCCTTTAAATTGTCTAATGTTTTGTATAAAATACTAATTGATTTTATTTTGTCAAATTGCTCCTCATAAACTGGAACAAACTGTTAATACTAATTATAATTTTGAAGATGATAATGTAGAAGAGTCAAAAGAATGACTAGAATAAGTTTTCCCAAGTCACCATAGTCAGAAGTGATTGCTCTTTCCTCTGAATTCTTTTAATAGTTTAGTTCAATCCAACCCACAAAATACTTTTTGTATCAGTTTTATAACATTGTCTTAAAAGTCTTACAGTATAGCCACCTGCAATCATATATCTAGTCCATGACTAGATTGTATGTTCCTGGAGAATAGTGACTATGTTTTTATGTAAAGCTGTAACTCTCTTTGTTAAAAGTTGGCATATTAGTTTAATGGATTTCTCAATTCGTAAACCTCCCCCTTGTTATTCTAATCACAAATGTCTCCTGTAATATTTTAAATTTGAATTTTCTGCAATTATTCCTTCTCATTTGTTCTTTAGACCAAAGTTCTAAGATTTCTCTGGTAGTTATATTTTAGTTTATGATATACTAAGGGGTGTTATGGTATAGAATATAACTTACATACAGTTTGGATAAGGTTATATATAGTTTTGGATAATTTTGATAATTTTTCAATGCTTTAATGTGTACTACTATGTAGACACTAAAAAAAATGGATCTATACTGAATTATGTGCAAAGATGTCCATATATATTAAGTATAAAAACTCACACTGCCAAAAATTTTATCTAGTATGACACATTCTTGTAAAAAATAAATTCATACACACATATCCTAGATACAGATGGAACATAACCAATAAGTAAATTGCACAAGATAGATTATGTCTAGGTATAGCAAGGTGTGATTAACAGTACAAATTATTTTCTTCATTATACTCTTCTATTAGAAAAAAATGTATTACTTTTATAAAGATAAAAACATTAATGCTTATTCCATTCTGAAAAACAAACTTATAACTGGCTCAAATGAAAAGATGCCAGCCCAGTGCTTTCATTTATTTGACAATTGTTTAATGAGTGTCTACTATGTGTCTGACATTGTGTTATTTGCTGGCTATAGCAGTGAATAAAACAGACAGAAACCTCTACCCTCATGGAGCTTACATTCTCATTGAAAAGAGAAAAATAAAAGATAATAGGTAAAGTATATATCAGATAGTCATTGTGTCATTCAAAAATATATAATGAGTACTCACATCTGTTCTATACTTAAGATTTTTTAAAAGGGAATAAAATAGACAAAGATCCTTGCCTTTGGACAGCTTACATTCCAGCTGGATAGACAACAAAAAATAAACCTGACGAATAAATTACATACTACATTAGAAAAAAAGAGCAATATCCTTAAGAATATTGGGAGTGTTTATGAAGGAATAGGCTGGAATTTTAAAGGGGGTGATCAGGGAAGTCCTCACTGAGGGAGTCAACCATGTAAAAATTCGGGAGAATATTCCAGGCAGAACATTCAGCTATAGCAAAAGGCAAAAGATTGTCTGCTAAATTCCAAGGAATAGTAAGGAGGTCAGTGTGGCTGCAGCAGAGGGAAGGAGGAGGAAAGCAGTAGGAAAGTGCTAGAGAAAACTGAATCAGGGAGAGAGAGAGGGAATAAGCATGTGTGGTTGGGGGTGTAGGTCAGAAACTGATACAGGCCTTACGCCTTGTCTTCCTCATAGTAGGTTCTGAAGCATTTTTGACCGAATCACATACAAAGTAACAGTAATGACAAGAGCTACCAGAGATCCAGTCCAATAATGGCCCCATGTTAATTAAAAATATAAACTGTATGAAGAAATAGTAACGGTAAAATTGCAACTCTGTTTCTTCATATTTCACAAACTTGTGTTCAGTAATCTGGGAAACACTGCATTAAGTCATGAATGATAACAACTCAAGAAGAAAAGATCAAAGAAGGCTTACGGTTGTGGAAGCTTTAAAATATGTCCCAAAATTCTGATACTCTTTCCTTCAAAAGATGGAGCTTAATTTCTCTGCCCCTTAAGTGTGGTCTATACTTAGTGACTCACTTTTAAAGAACAGGATATGGTGGAAGTGACGGTATGTAACTCTTGAGACTGGATCATAACAGGCACTGGAAATTCTTCCTTGTTGTCTCTTTTGGATCACAGGCTCCGATGGGAAGCCAGATGCCATAAAGAATATATCAAGAGACTTCCCTGGTGGCGCAGTGGTTAAGAATCCGCCTGCCAATGCAGGGGACACAGGTTTGAGCTCTGGTCTGGGAAGATCCCACATGCCGCAGAGCAACTAAGCCCATGCGCCACAACTACTGAGCCTGCGTTCTACAGCCTGCAAGCCACAACTACTGAGCCCACGTGCCACAACTACTGAAGCCTGTGCACTACAACTACTGAGCCTGCACTCTAGAGCCTGAGAACCACAACTACTGAGCCCACGTGCCACAACTACTGAAGCCCACGTGCCTAGAGCCTGTGCTCCACAAGAGAAACCACCTCAATGAGAAGCCCACGCACCACAATGAAGAGTAGCCCCCGTTCACTGCAACTAGAGAAAGCCCATGCGCAGCAACGAAGACCCAATGCAAACAAAAGTAAATAAATAAATAAACTTATATTTTAAAAAAAAGAATATATCAAACAACCTAGGGAGAGGTTCACATGTCAAGGAACTAAGCTTCCTGTCAAAAGCCAAGAGCCATCTGAATAAGTCATCTTAACAGCAAATCCTCCAGTACCAATCAAGCCATGACTGCAGCCTGGCCATCACCTCGATTACAATTTCCTGAGAAACCATGAACTAGAACTACTTAGTTAAGCTGCACTTAAAACTGTGAGATATAAATGTTTGTTGTTTGAAGTCATTAAGATTTAGGGGTAACTTGTTACATAGTGATAGATAATACAATAGCAAATCCTCAAAACATTTTCATGGAATGAATGATGGTAGAAGTTACTCAGTGGACTTTAAAAATATGACTAAAAGTAAACTCTTCTGAGTAAATAAATTTAATACTATCTCAATTCTAGACAAACAGCAGTTTTAGCCTCAGACTCTACCTCCACATATCTAAAGAATAATCTCAAATAGTTCAGGGACCCAAACATTCTCAGCTCTCAAATTAGAAATTCTCTTGTTTCAAGTCTCATCCCACAAATCAGACAAGGAATCTCTCCCCAGTGACTGCATGCCTAAACTGTACACCCAATGACTTCATGATGATAACAACACGCATTGGTATTCACATTCCCAGCACCTTTCACGCATCTTTCTAATCCCCATTCTACCTGGAACATCCCCTTACTGAGGTTGGTGTTTTCATTTCAGGGCATTTTACCAACACAAAGGACCTATTTCCATTTTGTCCTCTCTTTATTAACTTTCCAATGTTTTCCCTGCATCAGCAATGTTATCTCTACCCTAAGACTACAGTCCACCTCTTCTACAAATAGCTTTCCAATTCTCGAATACACCAAACATTCCAAATCATATATATATGGATATCTATTTCCTAGAAACACTCTTTTCTGAGCTAGGCAGAATTTCCATCTATGAATTTAATATTTTCAGTTTTAGGTAAATCCTAGCTCTTTTATTTTAGATGTTCTGCATTCCTGAAATTCTTCCTTTTGATAGCAGAGGATTCACCCTCAAAGAGTACTCACTCTTTCTAGAACACAGACCCTAACAACCCTTTAAAATTGATGACTTCTAAACCAGGCATTCTCTTTATGGGAATTTGGCCAACTAGGCTTCCCACAGTCTGGGAAGGAGTGCTGTTAATTTTAAATTTGAAGAAGAAAACAAGAAAGACATAATAAAACATCAATCCAGTGTTTTTTGACAATTTTTATAATTAAGACTGAACTCAATTTACCATTAAACTGTGAATGAATGATAACTATTATTAAAAAAGAAACAATACAAACAAAAAAGTTTGTTGAGAATGTTTAAAATAGTTAAGTTACTTTTAAATACCCTTCAAATACTTTGGTAACAACTATTACAAGATAAATAATTTGCAAGTTAAAAACAAATCATTCTTATCTACTCTCTCAAATAGTTCTCCTAAGGACCTCCTCCAGGCAACACAATCTTCCTCTGGGAAGATTGTGTCCTTATATTAAAGTAATAAACTTCATGTATTTAAATATTCCATTATTCAGACTTTTCATTAATACAGACTTCCTTTACACGCTCTAAATAAGTGAGGCTACTGTACATAAACAAATACCATCCTAGTGTTCATTAACTAGGCTCTTAGGTTTCAAATTATTGTAACAAATAATGTCTTCAATAACACTTAGGTTTATAGCCTGATCATTTAAGTGCTTTATCATATGCTACCAAGAGTACCATATAATATGTTTTATTAAATTATTATAATAAATATTTTTATTTTATTATATTATATTATATAATAATATATGCTTTATTATATTATATATGCTACCAAGAGTATATTAAAAGGATGTGTATGAAATAACATGTAATAACAATTAGCTTTGGGAAACTACCATCTTACAGAAACAATTTACTAATTTGGTGATTAATAAAATCAAGATGAATAAGCACATGTTATCACTTAAAATTTCAACAGGTTGTTTTCTGGCTTTCACATATACCATGTGTCTTGCCTGTAAGCCATTAGACAACAATGAGAAATCAAAGTCTTCATTTTATAGTAGTGTTTAAATTCCTAGTTTCTAAAGGTCATGGTAGGGTACTAAAATTTAATCAAGAAATAAAATGTTTATCAAAATATCATAAAGCTATAGTTATTAAAATAATACGGTAGTGGCATAGAAGATGGCAAATGAATCAATGAAACCAAATCGTCCAGAAACATATCCATGCACGTACAAGAATTCAGTAGCTGTTAAAATGGCGCTTTAAATCAGTGACTGAAGAAAGGAGTATTCAACCATACCTCATACTAGAACAAAAAGAAATTCCAGAAGGATTAAAACTTTAAATATACATGTTAAGAATTCTTTAAAGAAAACTGTAGAAAATATTCTTGTAGTTCTTGAGGTGAGAAGGCCTTCCTAAACAAGGTTCAAAACTAGGTGGAGAGGGCTTCCCTGGTGGCGCAGTGGTTGAGAGTCTGCCTGCCGATGCAGGGGACACGGGTTCGTGCCCCGGTCCGGGAAGATCCCACATGCCGCAGAGCGCCTGGGCCCGCGAGCCGTGGCCGCTGAGCCTGCGCATCCGGAGCCTGTGGTCCGCAACGGGAGAGGCCACAACAGTGAGAGGCCCACGTATCCCCCCCCCAAAAAAAAACCTTAGGTGGACATAGAGGGTTTTTAGGGCAGTGAAATTACTCTGATACTATAATGGTAGGTACATGTCATTTTACATTTGTTCAAATCCATAGCATGTACAACACCAGGAGTGAACCCTAATGTAAACTATGGACTCTGGGTGATCATGATATGTCAATTCTTTTTCTTAATAAATTTATTTATCTATTTATTTATTTATTTTTGGCTGCATTGGGTCTTCGTTGCTGTGCACGGGCTTTCTCTAGTTGTGGCGAGCGGGGGCTACTCTTTGTTGTGGTGAGCGGGCTTCTCATTGCAGTGGCTTCTCTTGTTGTGGAGCATGGGCTCTAGGCACACAGGCTTCAGTAGTTGTGGCACATGGGCTCAGTAGTTGTGGCTTGCAGGCTCTAGAGTGCAGGCTCAGTAGTTGTGATGCATGGGTTTAGTTGCTCCGCAGCATGTGGGATCTTCCCAGACCAGGGCTCGAACCTCTGTCCCCTGCATTGGCAGGCGGATTCTTAACCACTGTGCCACCAAGGAAGTCCCAATATGTCAATTCTTTATCATAAAATGTAACAAATGTGCCACTTTGGTGGGGGATGGTGGATAATGGGGGAGACTAGGCATGTGTGGGGGCAGGGAGTATATGGGAAATCTCTGTTACCTTCTGCTTCACGTTGTTATGAACCTAAAACTGCTCTAAAATAATAAAGTCTATTCAAATATATATTTTAAAATTTTTATTTATTTTATTTATTTTTGCTGTATTGGGTCTTTGTTGCTGCGTGTGTGGGCTTTCTCTAGTTGTGGTGAGCAGGGGCTATTCTTCATTGCGGTGTGCAGGCTTCTCAGTGCAGTGGCTTCTCTTGTGGAGCATGGGCTCTAGGCCCAAGGGCTTCAGTAGTTGAGGCACACGGGCTCAGTAGTTGTGGCTCGTGGGCTCTAGAGCGCAGGCTCAGTAGTTGTGACACACGGGCTTAGTTGCTCTGCAGCATATGGGATCTTTCCGGGCCAGGGATCAAACCTGTGTCCCCTGCACTGGCAGGTGGATTTTTAACCACTGCGCCACCAGGGAGGTCTCATTCAAATGTTTTAAAAAGGGGTGGGACCTCAAAAAATAAAAGATCAAAACTCAGAATTCAGTAAAGATTGACAAATTTGACTACAGAGAAATTTAAAAGCTTTGGTTAAAAAAAACCCACCTTTTTTTAAAGTGTGAAATAAATTGTGTATGTGTGAAAACAGAAAAGAAGAATGGAAATATATATATATATATATACTTGTTGGTAGATACCTCTGCAGAGGACAAAAGGATTAGGGAGAAAGAGAAATGTTCTATATACAGAACATTCCCATTGCTTTGAGTTTTTACTATGACTACATATTACTTAGGAAAATTTTTGAGTAAAAATTTTTAAAAGGAATAAAATGTGGAACACAAAACAATTTAATCCTTAGAATAGACATTTAATTACAATGTCAAATCTAAAAAACTTTCAAATGATGTAAATGAGAATGCCACTTTTTCCACTGCATTAATAACTATATGATGTTTAAAGTAGAATTAAAATCCTGATCAGTAGTTGGATGTTACCTAGACTTGTGGTGATCATTTCACAATACATACAAATATTGAATCATTATGTTGTACACCTGAATATAATTGTACACTAGTTGTACACTAATATAATGTTATATGTCAATTATACCTCAATTAAAAAAAAAAACCTGATCAGTGGTCAATCTAATACCTTTGCTTCTTCAAGTTCCTTGTTGGCAGTATCCACCACAGACTTTTTCTCTTTTTCTAGTTGCTCTGCTAGTTGGTCAATTTTAATCAGTTCTTGACAAAGATGCTCATTGTGGCTGGTTAAATCCTCTATTTGACTGCTTACCACCTCCTTACCATCCAAGAGTTTCCTAACACATTCTTCCAAGCCATGATTTGTCTGTTTGAGATCTTCAATCTGTTACAAGTAGAAAGAAAATCATCAAATTAAACTATTTCCTTAGCTTCCCTCTGAGGAGAACAACTAGGTGACTAGATTCAGGAAGGGAGGTTTGCTTCCCTGGCAAGGAGACTTAACTATATATCTTTTTTTACTTTCTGAATTTTGTACCATGTGACTGTGTTACCTATCTGAAAAAAATATACTAAGTGAAAATTTAAAGGTTTATAGCTATAATTCTCAAAACAATTTACAGCTTAATAACAAAAAAAAACACTTAGTGTTGATATTTAACAAAACTATTAGAAAAATTGCCAAATATTTATATCTGCAGAAAAGAAACCAGTCTTGAAATTATTTAAATAATTAATATCATCAATTAGGCATTCTTTAGAATTAAGTTTCTAACTACTGTCATCAAAATATGTTAACTCTTTAGAAAAGTCCTTTTGAACATATCAGTAACTTACTTGACTAAGCTAAATACCAAATCAATCAAGTATCTGCTGACTTATGTGGAGGACCACAGCTTTCTTTCCTAGCCCACTATCAAACCATCAATGGATGAAGAAAAGGGCCTTTTCTATCACGAAGGTATCCAAATGCCTTTAAAGGAAAAAAGATATGTTATACCGATTGAATAATGATAATATGTCAAGAACTATGTTAAATTCAACAGATACAAAGATAGGTTAGCTATCTGCCTCAGAGAATGTATTGTTTACTTGTGGAAATACATATACAGTATGTTAAGTGCCGTAAGAGAAATATCTGAGATAAAGGGGTGGCACAAAGCCCTTTTCCACAGGATTTGTCTCTCACTGTATATTTAACAAATATTTATTGAGCACCTACTATATTCAAGGCACTGTGTGTGCAAGATGTGAAAAGACAGAAGAAAAAAACAGTCTTGGTCTTTAAAGAGCATCTAAAATTGCTAAATCTCTTATGTAACATTATTCTTAGTTCTAACATTATTTTTGCTGTAACCTTGCCCTTTTCAAGTAACTAGAGAGAGCTCTTTCCAAACCATCAAAATCAACAAAGTTTTCTTTAAAAATATAAACTTTATTATTTGTCACTATATAAAGAAATATCCTAAAGGTCATGAATTATATATAACTAACTATACCACAATGACATTTATTATACTCAAGAAGCACAATAAACGCCATTATTTTAATCCAATTCTCACTTTGGTATTTTGTAAGGCACACTAACTTGTGAGATTTACAGGAAAAGAGTTTAAATTGTCAAAACCAGGAGACAAAAAAAAAACTTGAAGAATTTTTTAAAAAGCAAAAACGCAAACTGTAAATGCACTTATTTCTGTAGTTGAGCCTTTTATCACAACCAGGCTGAATTTCAGCAATACCTCTTACTCTCTTCTTTTTTGGCATTCTCCCAACTACAGCTAAAAATTCTTTGAAAATGCAAATTTGAAGTAATTCCTGTAGCCTTATGGTGCTTCATTACACTGAGAATAAGATGAACAAATACCATTTGTGGTCCCAGGCCTACTGCCCTGTCCAAGCCCTCTCCACCATCTCCAATATACACCTAAGCTCTAGACATGCTGTAAGAAACTTGCTAAACTCATTTTAAAACCTGTTAGGAAATTTATTGAAAATGTTATATACTATATCACAGAACCCTCTCTATAAGAATCCTCAGGGGGCTTCCCTGGTGGCGCAGTGGTTGAGAGTCCGCCTGCTGATGCAGGGGACACGGGTTTGTGCCCGGGTCCAGGAGGATCCCACATGCCGCGGAGCGGCTAGGCCCGTGAGCCATGGCTGCTGAGCCTGCGCGTCCGGAGCCTGTGCTCTGCAGCAGGAGAGGCCACAACAGTGAGAGGCCCGCGTACCACAAAAAAAAAAAAAAGAATCCTCAGGGAAAACTTCGCTCAGGTCTCAATTTCAGAAAAACATGTGCTTCTTTTGTATACCTGGTTTGTTTTTATTCTTTGTACCGTGAATTACTTTACAATTTCCTTGTTGCTTTTGCCTGTAGTAATTTTAAAGAAATCTGCAGCTCACCTCTAGCAACTAGTACAGAAACCATGCAATGATTTCCTGTTTGCTCTTCTTATCCATGCTTTCACTGTTTCTTTACTTTCCCGCACTCTTATTACCTCTTTTCATTACTAGCATTTTTTTTAACTATAGGGATAAACAAACTTCAATTTATCTATCTTTTTGTCTTTGTTCATGGCTTCAACAGTGCCACGTCTCTGAGCAACAAGAACATGCTAAAAATGTTTCCTGACCTCCCACCAGGAAAGGTTACACATGCTTTTCCTCTCTGGGCTCCCATACAGCTTCTTATATATTTTTATCTTAGTATTTTATAAGATGTGTTATAATCATTTGTTTCCCTGTCCGTTCCACTAAGTTCTAAGCGACTTTAAAGGGATCATGTCTCTAATTTCTGTATCAACATACCTCTCCTTTCTGTATCATTTATTATATATCTAGCACATGATGCTCAATTATTAAATGAATAAAACAAATACATTATAAATAAATAAATGAACACTTCCCTCACCTTGACATCAAGCCCCACTTTTACTTAATTCCAAGACACAAGTACTTTAGAAGAGGAGGTTACAAAGGATGTGGGCTTTGGACTGAGGCAGACAGGTTTAAATCCTGCTGCAGTTCCTCACCAGTCACTTAACCTCGGACAATTTACCATATTTTCTTGATCCTAAGAGATGCATCTGACTTCAGAAAAAAATAAATGGAAGCTTCTTGAGTTTCATCTGTTAAATGGAGAGAATACCTACAATTTTCAGGGTGTAGTTAGAGAGATATAAAAGTTCAAGTAAAATTTTTGGCAGACAATAGGTACTCAAAAAGTAGCTTTTATTAAAAAAAAAAAACTTGCCAAAAAAAAAAACTTTTTATTTTGAAATAACTAAAGGTTCACAGGAAGTTGCAAACGTAGTACAGAGGTTCATGTGCCTTTAACCTGGTTTCCCCAAACAGTTACATCTTAAATTACAGTAAAATATCAACCCAGAGATTTGACATTGGTACAACGTGTGCCTATTGTTCTATACCATTTTATCACGTGTAAATTGCTGTAACTACCACCTCAGTAAGACACAGAACTATTCCATCACCACAAAGATCACCCTCCCGTTACTCCTGTATAGTCACAGCCTTCCCTCCCCACCCTTAACTCTTAGCAACCACTGATCTCTATAATAATTTTGCCATTTTGAGAATGTTACATAAATAGAATCATGTGCTAGAGATCACAGTATGCTATCTGTTGACGGTGGCTTTTTCACTCAGCACAGTGCCCCTGACATCTAAGTTGTTATGTGGATCAACAGTTCATTCCTTCTTATTGCTGAATAATATTTCATGGTATGGATTACCACGGTTTGTTTAATAATTCACCAATTAAGGGAAATTTTAGATGTTTCCAGTTTGGGACTATAACAAATAAAGCTGCTATGAACAACTGTATAACTATATACAGGTTTTTGAGTGGACACAGTTTTCATTTCTCTGGAATAAATTCCCAAGAGTGCAATTGCTGGGCTGTATGGTAAATGTATGTTTAGTTTTTTAAGAACTAAACTATTTTCCAGAGTAGCTGTACCATTCCCCATTCCCACCAGGAATGTATCAGTGATCCAGTTTCTCCTCATCCTTGCCAGCATTTGGTATCATGACTATTTTTTATTTTAACTGTTCTTAACAGTGTGCATTGTTATCTCATCATGGTCTTAATTTGTATTTCCCTGATGTTTAGAAAAGATGAACATCTTTTTATTTGTCAACAATACATCCTCCTGTGACATATGTCTTTATATTCTTTGTTCATTTTCTAACTGGATTGTTTGCTTTTTACTGTTGAGTTGTGAGAGTTCTCCACATGTTCTAGATACGATTCCTTTGACAGAAACATTGTAGCTTGTCTTTTCATCCTATTAACAGGGTCTTTCACAAAGCAAAAGACTTAAATCTTGACGAAATTCAAATTATCAATTTTCTCTTTTATGAATCACACTTTTGCTGTCATGTCTAAGAACTCTTCAGCAAGCCCAAGGTCCTGAAGATTTGTTCCTATGTTACCTTTTCAAACTTTCATAGTTTTATGTTTTACATTTAAATCTATGATCTATTCTGAGTTAATTTTTGTATAAGGTGTGAGGTTTAGGTCTAGGCTCATTTTTGTTCCTAAAAGATATCAAATTGCTCCAGCACATTTTGTTGAAAAGACTACCTTTCTTCATCAGATTGCATTTGCACCTCTGTCAAAAATCATTTGGCTGTATTCGTGTAAGGCTATTTCTGGATTCTCTATTCTGTATCACTGATCTATGTCTGTCCCTCTAGCAATACCATACAGTCATGATTACTGTAGCTGTATATTAAGTTTTTAAATCAAGGAGAATGACTCTTTCCACTTTCGTCTTTTTCAAAATTGTTCTTTGCTGGGATTTTGATGGGAATCGTATTAAACTTGGATATAGATTTGGAGAGAATTGATATCTTACTATGTTGAGGCTACCAATCCCTGAATATTTGTTTAGATCTTCTTAGATTTCTCTTATTAGCATTTTGTAGTTTTCAGAATGTGAGTTCATACTTATTTTGTTAGATTTACATCTAAGGATTCCATTTTCTATTTGAGTGATTGTAAATGGCATGTAATTTTTAATTTAGATTTCCACAGGTTAATTGATAATATACAAAAATACAGGGCTTCCCTGGTGGTGCAGTGGTTAAGAATCCGCCTGCCAGTGCCGGGGACACGGGTTCGAGCCCTGATCCGGGAAGATCCCACATGCCACGGAGCAACTAAGCCTGTGTGCCACAACTACTGAGCCTGTGCTCCAGAGCCCGCAAGCCACAACTCCTGAAGCCCAGGCACCTAGAGCCCGTGCTCTGCAACAAGAGAAGCCACTGCAATGAGAAGCCCGTGCACCACAACGAAGAATAGCCCCCGCTCACCACAACTAGAGAAAGCCTGCGCACAGCAACAAAGATCCAACGCAGCCAAAAAATAAATAAATAAATACATTTAAAACAAAAATACAGTATGTTTGTGTTGTATTCTGACCTTTTGAACTCATTTATTAGTTCTAGTTTTTACACTGTAGATGGTATGAGATTTTCCAGGAAGAAGATCATGTCATCTATAAACAGGGATAGTTTTATTTCTTCATTTGGGTCTGAATGCCTTTCAACCTAGCTATATCATTATATTTGAAGTGAATTTCTTATAGACAGCATAATGCTAGGTCATGGTTTTTTAATCCACTCTGCCAATTTCTAGCTTCTAATTGGTGTATTTAGATTACATATATTTAATGTACTTACTTTTATGTTAAGATTCAAGTGTGACTTTTCTGTTGTTTTCTGTTGTGTTTTTTTTTTTAATTTTTCTTTCTGTTTTGTTTTACCCACTTTCCTCTGGGTTACTTGAACATTTTTTAGAATTCCAGTTTGAGGTATCCATGGCAATTCTGAGTATAACTCTTTTTACAGATTTTTAGTGGTTGCTCTAGGTGTTTCATTATATGTTCATAAGTTATCACAGCCTACATTTTACCAGTTCAAGTGAAGTGCAGAGACCTTACCTCCCTTTACGTCCCTCTACCCTCCTTTATTAATAAAATGATTCTTAAATATTTCCTCTACATGCACTGAGAACTACATTCGACAAACATAATTTAGAAAAGTAGAAAAGGAAATTCGATCACATTTACCCATATTTTTGCTCTATATGTTGTTCCTCCTTCCTTCCTGTTCTTCCAAGACTACTCCTTTTATCACTTCCTTCCTTGTTAGAGAAATTCCTTTAGATATTCTTTTAGGGTAGCTTTGCTGGCAACAAATTCTCAGTTTTCTTCATCTGAGAATATCTTAATTTTCCCTTCATTTCTTACTTTTCCCTTCATACTTTTCTAAATACAGAATATGCACTGGGTTGACAGTTCTTTTCTTCCAACACTTGAAAAATGTTGTGCCACTTCCTTCTGATCTCATTTCCAGACCTGCTGCCATTTGAATTGGTGCTCCCCTATAAATAATGAATTGTTTCTTTCAGGATTTTTTTTGTCTTTAGTTTTCAGTTTGAATATGAAGTGTCTCAGTGTAGATTTCTTTGGGAGACTCCTGGTAGCTTTTCACTCACCTTCTTTCATTTGTTTATGTCTTTTGCCAAATTTGGGGACTATGTAGCCATTATTTCTTTGAATATTTTTTCAGCCCCACCTTCTCTTACCTCTCTTTCTGGGACTCCAACAATCCAAATGTAGATCTTTTGTTATATTCCCACCTGTCCCTGAGCCTCTGTTCACATTTTTTCAATCTATTTTCTCTCTATTGTTCAGATCAGGTAATTTCTTTATTTCTATCTTCATGTTCACTGATTCATTCTTTTCTCCTCCTCTTCATGTTTTTGTTTGAGAACACTGAGTTTTTAATTTCAGTTACTGTATTTTTTTAAACTTTTTTATTGTGGTAAAATAGAACATCATAAAATTTACCACTCTAACCATTTTTAAATGTAAAATTCAATGGCATTAAGTACATTCACAACATTGTGCAACCATCCCATATCCATTTCCAGAACTTTTTCATCATCACAAACTGAAACTCTGTACCCATTAAATAATTATCTATGAATTTTCCTACCTCATATAAGTGGAATCATACAATATTTGTCCTTCTGTGCCTGGCTTATTTCAATTAGCACACTGTTTTCAGGGCTCTTCCATCTTGTAGTCTCCTTTCAGAATTAAGGTTGAACAATGTTCCATTGTTTGTATGTACCCCATTTTGTTTATCCATTCATCTATTGATGGAATCTGAGTTGTTTCCACCTCTTGGCTATCATAAATAATGCTGTTATGAACATTGGTGTACAAGTATCTGTTTGAGTCCCTGCTTTTAATCTTTGGGGGATATTCCTAGGAGTGGAATAGTTGGATCACATGGTAATTCTATACTTAACTTTTTGAGGAATTGCCAAAATTTTGTACTATGCTTAAACCATTTTACATTAGCAATGCACAAGAGCTCCAGATTCTCCACATCCTCACCAACACTTGTTATTTTCTGCTTTTTGATAATAGTGGTCCTGATTGGTGTGAAGTGATATCTCATTGTGGTTTTGATTTGCATTTCCTTAATGACTGGTGATGTTGAGCATCTTTTCATGTTTATTGGCCATCTGTATATCTTTTCTGGAGAAACATCTATTCAAGTTTTTTGCCATTTTTGAATTGCGTTGTTTTGGGGTTTTTTGTTGTTGAGTTATAGGATTTCTTTATATATTCTGGATATTAATCCCTTATCAGATACATAATTTGGAAGTCTTTTCTCCCATGTATTTTTTTAATAGAACTTACTTTTTTTTAGAGCAGTTTTAGGTTTACAGAAAAATTGACCAGTAAGTACAGAGAGTTCCCACATACCCCTTCTCCCCCCTCCAACTCACCCCAGTTTCCCCTTATTTACATCTTGTTTTAGTGTGGTACATTGGTCACAATTGATGAGCCAACATTATACATTATTATTAACTAAAATCCAGAGTTTAATTAGGGTTCACTCTTAGGGTTGTTGATTCTGTGGGTTTTTACAAATGTACAGTGACATGTATCCATCATTACTGTATACAGGATAGTTTCACTGCCCTAAAAATCCCCTGTGCTCCCTTCACCCCTTCCTCCCTCCAAATCCCTGGCAACCAGTGATCTTCTAATGTCTCTATGTTTTGTCTTTCCCAGAAGGTCGTATAGTTGGAATCACAGAGCATGTAACCTTTTCAGATTGGCTTTTTTCACCTCACAATATCCTTCCAAGGTTCCTTCATGTCTTTTTATGGCTTGATAGCTCATGTCTTTTAATCAGTGAATGATATTCTGCTATATACCACAGTTTGTTTATTCTATTCATCTACTGAAGAACAGCTTGTTTGCTACCAAAATTCCACTTGCCTCTACTTTATATCTTTTATTTCGAACAGCCTGTTTGCTACCAAAATTCCACTTGGCTGTACTTTATCTGTTTGTTTCAAGCATGCTCAAAATTACTTGTTGAAGCATTTATATGATGGCTAATTTAAAATCCTTGTCAGATAATTGTCATATTTGATTCATCTCTGTGTTGGCATCTCTTGATTGTCTTTTCTCATAGAGGTTGAAATCTTCCTGATTTTTGGGATGAGGAGTGTTTTTTCCTTTTTTTTAATTGAGACCTCATAGTCTAAGACACCGACTCATCTTTCAGTAGGCTTCCTGTGACACCGCTCCAGCAAGAAAAGGGGGACACTGCCTTGTTACTGTTGGATGGGAGTAAATGCCCAATTTCTCCACTAGGCCTCCTTTGACACCTGGGAAGGGTGGGGCTCCTCGTGACGGCTAGGCAGGGATGGGACTTCGGGCTCCCCACCAGGCCTCTGCTGATATCACCAGAGCTGGAAGAATGGAGGCTCCTTATTACCGCTCCCATGTATCCTCCACTGCCACTGTGGGTGGGTGGACTTGTTACTGTTGGAGGGTGGTAAAGGTTCTGACTCCACATTAGGTCTCTTCTGATATCATCCCAGCAAAGAGGAAATGGGGCACCTCTTACTACCAGGTGGCAGTGGACTTCTTGGCTCCCCATGTGGTCTCTGCTGACAATATGGGGTTGGGGATTTCCTTACTTCCTGAATGACACAAAAGTCTTGGTTCCCCACTCAGCCTTCTTTGATACCACCCTGGTGGGATGGGGGCCTTGTGGGGCAGGGTAGGGGGATGAGGGAAGGATGGGGTTCTTTGTTATAGCATGAGAAGGGTGGGTGTCTGGGCTCTTAGGCTTTGCTGGCAGGAATGGAGCTAGTTTTTTTCCCTGGTGTCTGCTTAAAATGGGCAGTTCTTGTCTAAGAGTAATCTGCCTTGCTAGATTGCCCAATTCCTAGTCCTTCAGCTAGAAAGGGATGGCTTTTCTGAGACCTTTATAAATCTGCACCCATGATTTCTGGTTGCCAGTTTTTCCAGTACTCTGCCTGGGATATATGGAACAAAAAGAAAAACCAGGAACTCCCTAACATGTCCTAACATTCATTGTGTGCTGAGGTCTCTAGCCAGTCTTCCTTCTTCCCACCTTTCAGAGTGTTCTTATGCTTGTTTTATACATAATATTCAGGGTTTTTAGCTGTACTTAGTGGGAAGAGTAAGGAAAAGTAAGTCTACTCCATTTTCCTAGAAGAGGAAGTTTCTTTTAATAGCCTTTATTAATAGCTATACCACAGGTCAGACACCAGGAGAACAGAAACAATAATGAACTTGGGAGTTCAGAGAACTGGATTCAAATTCTAGCTAACGTGGGAGTTCAGAGAAATCCTAGCTCTGTCACTCATTAGTCAAATATCATAATTCTTTAGCCTCTTGGAACTTGGGCTTCCACATTGGTAAAATGGAAATAATTTCACAAAGTTGGGATGATTAGGTAAGATTATGTACTTGAAAGCATCTGATACAACACCTGGGATATAGTTTTCACTCACTAACTCTGAATCTATGTGTTTCAAAATGGTTAAGATAAAAATGGAATGATTTTAGACCCATACAATTTAAATGAGCACTGAATTGGTATTTATTCTCTATCTTATTTTAATATAGGCCCCCATCCCAAATTAATTTAGGGAAATATGCAGAGAAATTAAATGTAACCTGTAACTTCAGTGAAGAAATGAATTTGTCTTGATTTCTCACTTCTTGTTCTAGCTGGAGAATATTCTGGTGTTTTTCAGCTTCAGAAACTGGAGCCCCTAGATCAAAAGCATGTTCTTTGGTGGTAACCTAGTGGAAGGAATGGGAATAATATAGAGACAGTCAGGTTTAAAACAGCTTTGTGATTTCCCACAACAACCATAATTTTGAAAATTAACAACATTCAATTAATAAATTGTTTTTAACCTGTTCCACCAGCTAAAAGGACTTCATCAACATTTACTTTCTTAAAACTTTATATTATAAAACTTCTTCTGTGTGTTTTCCAAATATGAAACTATAGTATTGAACATGCTTTTCAAAAAAGACATACTCCACTCTATCTAAGGGAGTATGGGTCAGCAGCAAATTAAGTAGTCTACTTCCAGGGCTATGATGTTCACTAGCTACCTGTTTATTGTTATTTTTGTATATTAACAAAAAGGTTTACTACCCATATCACAAAGGGCTAATTTCCCTAATATATAAATAATTCCTATAATTAAAAAAAGGAAAAGAAATACCCTAATATAAAAATTGGCCAAGAATATGGATATTTCACAGAAATGGCTTTTAAATAGATTTAAAGATATTCAATCTCACCATTTGGAGGAATACAAATTAAAAGAACACTGGGATACCATTTTTTAACCATCACATTGGCAAAATCATAAAGTTGGATATATAAATTAGCATTCTGTGGCAGTGTAAATTGACACAGTATTTATGGAGAACCACTGGGTAAATCTAGCAACATTACAAATGCACATAGCTTCTTTACAAATAATTCCATTTCTCAGAATTTTTCTACATACATATTTGCACATGTGCAAAATAGCAGTGTTAAAAGATTTCTCACTTTAGCATACTACACATACTACTCTTCACTGTGCTTTTTTTACTTGACTATGTATCTTAGAAACTGTATAATTTAAGGAAATAATTTTTCTTTCTCTGAATCAAGGCTACCATTACGTTAAGAGAGAATTTGCTACAAGCAAAGCAACACAGATGCTATGCTCCAAAATCTAGTGCTTGGGAAATTAAGGCTCAGGATCACTGACCTTGTGTTAACGCCCTGTACAATCCAGCCCTTAGCAGTCCGACAGGTTTATTTCCCTTTTTCCCTTTCCCTAAACAAGACACAAATCTGCTTTTTCTGTTCTCCAGTCCAGCAGTTCCTGCCTCTCCTGGAACTTCAGCATTAGATCTCACAAAGCATTTCTAACTATGAATCGTTTTAGGCCTTTATGGGTTAGGCTGAAATCCTAACTACTATTTCTAACATAGTTTCTGTTGAAAAATATGTTCCTAGTTATAAACATGTGACTAAGTATAACTGAATCAAATGACTCCTCACTATAGCAGTACTTTTCAAATTTTAGTAAACATACGAATCATTTGGGAATCTTGTTAAAATGAGATTATTACTCACAGTAGGTCTGAAATACTGCATTTCTAAAAAGTTGCTCAGCGATCCCTATTTGGCTAGCACACAGACTACACCTTGAATAGCAAGGACCTAAAATCTAAACCTGCCTAGCATACAGAGTTCTTCATAATTTGGTCCCTTCCTACTTCTTCAAATTTACCTCCTACTTGACACCTCCAAGAACCCCTCTATTAAAGACAAACTATTCTACACCTTCTTTATACATACATTCAGAAACATATTATCTTTTGTTCATGAGCTTTGCCCTCACTCTTTTCTCCACTGAAGTAAAGACACTTCTAAGGCTCAGCTTGAATTCCATATTCTCTAGGAGGTTTTCTCTGTCTTCTCCATCGAACGGTGATCACCTCTTCATTGAGACATCCAAATATCTTGGTAACAGAACAATTTATGTAGCTATTTACTTTTTCTGGATATGTCTTCCTCACACAGTTATTAGAATCTTAACAAATAATATCCTAGAGCTCTCTGTATTCCATGAATCTGCACAGTTCTTTGGCTAACAGGAAGGTGTCAATACAAATTTGTAGAGGTTGATAATGAAGCAGTGTACTAAAGCAGATAAAATGGAACCTTCCCTCTTCTTTTTGGTAAAATGAACAGTCACGTTTACTATCAGTCTAGTCTAGAAATCAGAAGTATAAAGAGACCAAGAGTCTACCTGACAATTGTGAGCCATCATATTAGAGCTGCGACTTTCCCTACACTAACTTTGGAGGCAATAAAAAGGGAGAGAAATCAGTGTATCTGAAATGCCCATGCCTGGCATGCCAGTTTCTCCACCTCAGGCTACCTGAATATCTTCCACCTTCCAGTGATCTCTAGATGGAGCTTTGAATGGAACTTGTGTTCCTGTACAGATCTCAGAGAACGCAAGTGAAGTACTTTGTAAGCAGCAAATTGTCATCATAAACACCCAAGCTAGAATCACAGTCATTCTCAACGGGGAACCAACACAGCACAGTGGTTAAGAGCATGTTCTTTAGCCTCAGACTGCTTCCGTTCATAATGCCTGTTCTGCCCCTTCTTAGCTGCGTGACCACAGGCAAGTTACTTCTCTGGCCATGGCTTCCTCATCTCTAAAATAGAGATGAAAACAGTACTTGCCTCATAGAGTTGTTGTGAGGATTAAATGAGTTATTATATGTAAAGCACTTAGAAGAGTGCCTGGCAATAAATAATAACTGCTATATATATATTATTATTATTTACAATTACTATTATTACTAATTCCTCTCACTGACTCAACTTATTTAATTGGCCGTCATGTCCTACTGATCTTTTCACTAAAATCTCTCTCAAACACATTTCTTCCATCACTACTATCACTGTTTCAGTTCATACTATCAGATTGTAACATTTATTCACTTACCAAACAAATTTATAAACAGTTAGGATAAGGATGAACCAATATTAGATTGGGAAGCTAGAAAGATAGAAAACAAATAAAAACTTACAATTTCAAGGGGCTTCCCTGGTGGCGCAGTGGTTAAGAATCCACCTGCCAATGCAGGAGACACAGGTTCGAGCCCTGGTCCAGGAAGATCCCACATGCTGCGGAGCAACTAAGCCCGTGCGCCACAACTACTGAGTCTGCATTCTAGAGCCCACGAGCCACAACTACTGAGCCCGTGTGCCACAACTACTGAAGCCTGCACACGTAGAGCCCATGCTCCCAACAAGAGAAGCCACCACAACAAGAAGCCTGCGCACCACAATGAAGAGTAGCCCCCACTCACCACAACCAGAGAAAAGCCCGCGTGCAGCAACAAAGACCCAATGCAGCCAATATAAAATAAATTAAATTAAATTAAATTAAAACAAAAAACTTACAATTTCAAGCCTCAATGAATCTAGGGAAGTCCAAAACAAATCAGAAATTACAGTACAGTATGATTCGTGCCACATACATGTATGCTAAGGGAATACAGGACTACAAAAAAGTATTTCTGACTTCTACTTCCCCCCAAAGACTTAGCATATATTTTCCATGTTCCCTCCAAACTATGAACATATCCATACTGGAGCACTTAACACATTATATTGTTTATTGGATGTCCAAAGCCATCACAACTTAACATGTTAAAACAGACCTCTTGGGCTTCCCTGGTGGCACAGTGGTTGAGAGTCCACCTGCCAATGCAGGGGACACGGGTTCGTGCCCCGGTCCAGGAGGATCCCACATGCTGCGGAGCGGCTGGGCCCGTGAGCCATGGCCGCTGAGCCTACGCGTCCGGAGCCTGTGCTCCGCAATGGGAGAGGCCACAACAGTGAGAGGCCCGCGTACCACAAAACAAAAAACAAACCAGACCTCAATTCCCCCACCTGCACTTCTACTCTCAACCCTGCCTCCACCATGTTCCTTCCCAGTCTTTCCCATGTCACATGGCACTGTCATTTGTGCAGTGATCAAAGTCAAAAGCCAAGGCGTTGTCTTTGTTTCCTCTTTTCCTGAACCTCATCAAATTCATCAACAAGCCCTTTGGATCTACCTCCAAAATATATCCCCAATCCATCATCCACTTCTGTACACTTTTATTATCACCTACTTGGTTCAAGTCACCATCATCTCCCACATGGATTACTGCAATTGTCTCCTAACTGGTCTTTTTCCTTCTACTGCTGCTCCCTGCAACCTGTTTTCCAAACTGAAATCAAAACAATCATTTTAAAATAATGAGATCCTGCTCAAAACACTCCAATGGCTTCCCACTGAAATCAGAATAAAAGTCAAACTTTTTTTTTTACTTTAATCTCTAGCCTACAAAGGTAGCTCATATATTTTTTTTCTTTTTTCCTTTAACATCTTTATTGGAGTATAATTGCTTTACAGCGTTGTGTTAGTTTCTGCTGTATAACAAAGTGAATCAGCTATATGCATACGTATATCCTCATATCCCCTCCCTTTTGCTTCTCCCTCCCACCCTCCTTATCCCACCTCTCTAGGTGATCACAAAACACCAAGTTGATCTCCCTGTGCTATGCAGCTGCTTCCCAGTAGCTATCTATTTTTCATTTGGTAGTGTATATATGTCCATGCCACTCACTTCATCTCAGCTTACCCTTCCCCGTCCCCGCATCCTCAAGTCCATTCTTTATGTCTGCGTAGTTATTCCTGTCCTGCCCCTAGGTTCATCAAAACCATTTTTTTTTTAGGTTCCATATATATGTGTTAGCATACGGTATTTGTTTTTCTCTTTCTGACTTACTTCACTCTGTATGACAGTCTCTAGGTCCATCCACTTTACTACAAATAACTCAATTTTGTTTCTTTTTATGGCTGAGTAATATTCCACTGTATATATGTGCCACATCTTCTTTATCCATTCATCTGTCGATGGACACTTGGGTTGCTTCCATGTCCTGGCTATTGTAAGTAGTACTGTAATGAATGTTGTGGTACATGACTCTTTTGAATTATGGTTTTCTCAGGGTATATACCCAGTAGTGGGATTGCTGGGTCATATGGTAGTTCTATTTTTAGTTTTTCAAGGAACCTCCATACTGTTCTCCATAGTGGCTGTATCAATTTACATTCCCACCAACACTGCAAGACGGTGGTTCCCTTTTCTCCACACCCTCTCCAGCATTTATTTTTTGTAGGTTTCTTGATGATGGCCATTCTGACCAGTGTGAGGTGATACATCACTGTAGTTCTGATTTGCATTTCTCTAATGATTAGTGATGTTGAGCATCTTTTCATGTGTTTGTTGGCAATCTGTATTTCTTCTTTGGAAAAATGTCTATTTAGGTCTTCTGCCCATTTTTGGATTGGGTTGTTTGTTTTTTTGATATTGCGCTGCTTGTATATTTTGGAGATTAATCCTTTGTCAGCTGCTTCATTTGCAAATATTTTCTCCCATTCTGAGGGTTGTCTTTTCATCTTGTTTTTGTTTTCCTTTGCTGTGCAAAAGCTTTTAGGCTTCATTAGGTCCCATTTGTTTATTTTTGTTTTTATTTCCATTTCTCTAGGAGGTGGGTCAAAAAGCATCTTGGAGGCAGCTGCCAAAGATGGCGGAGGGGCAGGTCCTGGTTCTCGATGGCCAAGGCCATCTCCTGGGCTGCCTGGTGGCCATGATGGCCGAGCAGGTGCTTCTGGGTCAAAAGGTGGTGGTTATGTGCTGTGAGGGCATCAACATTTCTGGCAATTTCTATAGAAACAAGTTGAAGTACCTGGCATTCCTCTGCAAGCGGATGAACACCAACCCCTCCCACAGCCCCCTACCACTTCTGAGCCCCCAGCCGCATCTTCTGGCAGACAGTGCAAGGCATGCTGTCCCATAAGACCAATCAAGGCCAGGCCGCTCTAAACTGCCTCAAGGCGTTTGATGGGATCCTGCCACCCTATGACAAGAAAAAGAGGATGGTGGTTCCTACCGCCCTCCAGCTTGTGCATCTGAAGCCTATGTGGAAGTTTGCCTACCTAGGGTCCCTGGCTCATCAGGTTGGCTGGAAGTACCAGGCAGTAACAGCCACCCTTGAGGAGAAGAGAAAGGAGAAGGCCAAGATCCACTACTGGAAAAAGAAGCAGCTCACGAGGCTATGGAAGCAGGCCGAAAAGAACACAGAGAAGAAAATTGACAAATTCACAGAGGTCCTCAAAACCCATGGATTCTTAGTCTGAGCCCAATAAAATTGACTGTTTATTCTTAATTTTAAAAAAAAAAAGAAGAAAAAGAATCTTGCTGTGATTTATGTCAGAGTGTTCTGCCTATGTTTTCCTTTAAGAGTTTTATAGTGTCTGGCCTTACATTTAGGTCTTTAATCCATTTTGAGTTTATTTTTGTGTATGGTGTTAGGAAGTGTTCTAATTTCATTCTTTTACATGTAGCTGTCCAGTTTTCCCAGCACCACTTATTGAAGAGGCAGTCTTTCCTCCACTGTATACTCTTGCCTCCTTTATCAAAGATGAGGTGACCATATGTGCATTGGTTTATCTCTGGGCTTTCTATCCTGTTCGATTGATCTTTTTCTGTTTTTGTGCCAGAACCATACTGTCTTGATTACTGTAGCTTTGTAGTATAGTCTGAAGTCTGGGAGCCTGACTCCTCCAGCTCTGTTTTTCTTTCTCAAGATTGCTCTGGCTATTTGGGGTCTTTTGTGTTTCCATACAAATTGTGAAATTTTTTGTTCTAATTCTGTGAAAAATGACTTTGGTAGTTTGATAGGGATTGCATTGAATCTGCAGATTGCTTTGGGTAGTATAGTCTTTTTCACAATGTTGATTCTTCCAATCCAAGAACACAGTATATCTCTCCATCTGTTGGTATCATCTTTAATTTCTCTCATCAGTGTCTTATAGTTTTCTGCATACAGGTCTTTTGTCTCACAAGGTAGGTTTATTCCTAGGTATTTTATCTTTTTGTTGCAATGGTAAATGGGAGTGTTTCCTTAACTTCTCTTTCAGATTTTTCATCATTAGTTTATAGGAATGCAAGAGATTTCTGTGCATTAATTTTGTATCCTGCTACTCTACCAAATTCATTGATTAGCTCTAGTAGTTTTCTGGTAGCACCTTTTTGATTCTCTATTTATAGTATCATGTCTTCTGCAAACAGTGACAGTTTTACTTCTTCTTTTCCAATTTGGATTCCGTTTACTTCTTTTTCTTCTTTGATTGCTGTGGCTAAAACTTCCAAAACTATGTTGAATAACAGTGGTGAGAGTGGGCAACCTTGTCTTGTTCCTGATCTTAAAGGAAATGCTTTCAGTTTTTCACCATTGAGAATGATGTTGACTGTGGGTTTGTCATATATGGCCTTATTACATGTTTAGATAGGTTCCCTCTATGCCTACTTTCTGCAGAGTTTTTATCATAAATGGATGTTGAATTTTGTCAAAAGCTTTTTCTGCATCTACTGAGATTATCGTATGGTTTTTATCCTTCAGTTTGTTAATACGGTGTATCACGTTGAGTGATTTGCATATATTGAAGAACCCTTGCATTCCTGGGATAAACCCCACTTGATCATGGTGTATGAACCTTTTAATGTGCTGTTGGATTCTGTTTGCTAGCATTTTGTTGTGAACTTTTGCATCTATGTTCATCAGTGATATTGGCCTGTAGTTTTCTTTTTTTATGACATCTTTGTCTGGTTTTGATATCAGGGTGATGGTGGTCTTGTAGAATGAGTTTGGGAGTGTTCCTCCCTCTGCTATATTTTGGAACAGTTTCAGAAGGATTGG
This sequence comes from Lagenorhynchus albirostris, assembly GCF_949774975.1. Lineage (NCBI taxonomy): Eukaryota > Metazoa > Chordata > Mammalia > Artiodactyla > Delphinidae > Lagenorhynchus > Lagenorhynchus albirostris. The sequence goes on along the minus strand of NC_083107.1, from coordinate 7,551,313 downwards.
TGTTAGCTCTTCTCTAAATGTTTGATAGAATTCACCTGTAAAGCCATCTGGTCCTGGACTTTTGTTTGTTGGAAGATTTTTAATCACAGTTTCAATTTCATTACTTGTGACTAGTCTGTTCATATTTTCTATTTCTTCCTGGTTCAGTCTTAAAAGGCTATACCTTGCTAAGAATTTGTCCATTTCTTCCAGGTTGTCCATTTTACTGGCAGAGAGTTGCTTGTAGTAGTCTCTTAGGATGCTTTGTATTTCTTCAGTGTCCGATGTAACTTCTCCTTTGTCATTTCTAATTTTATTGATTTGAGTCCTCTCCCTCTTTTTCTTGATGAGTCTGGCTAATGTTTTATCAATTTTGTTTATCTTCTCAAAGAACCAGCTTTTAGTTTTACTGATCTTTGCTATTGTTTCCCTCATTTCTTATTCATTTATTTCTGATCTGATCTTTACGATTTCTTTCCTTCTGCTAACTTTGGGGGTTTTTTTGTTCTTCTTTCTCTAATTGCTCTAGGTGTAAGGTTAGGTTGTTTATTTGAGATGTTTCTTGTCTCTTGAGGTAGGATTGTATTGCTATAAACTTCCCTCTTAGAACTGCTTTTGCTGCCTCCCATAGGTTTTGGGTTGTTGTGTTTTCATTGTCATTTGTTTCTAGGTATTTTTTTGGTTTCCTCTTTGGTTTCTGCAGTGATCTCTTGGTTATTTGGTAGTGCATTGTTTAGCCTCCATGTGTTTGTATTTCTTACAGTCTTTTTTCCTGTAATTGATATGTAGTCTGATAGCGTTGTGGTCGGAAGAGATACTTGATACGATTTCAATTTTCTTAAAAAAAGTCAAACTTTTTAAGGTCCTACATGATTTGGCCCCTGCCTTCACTTCCCTAAATAGACCTACTACTCTCTTCTTTGTTCACCCCCCAGGTTTATTGGTTTTCTTTCTGTTCCTCTACTGTGCCAATCTCATTCCACTCTGAGGCCTCCTCCCTTGCTTTCCCTCCGTCAGGAACATTCTCACCCCCAAGCCCTTGACATGAATGGCTCCTTCTTACCCTTGGCAATTTGGCTGAAATATCAGAGCATCCTCCCCAACCTCTTACCTAAAGTAGCCTCTCTCCTACTCACTCGCCCATTAGGTTATCACACTTAACACTATTTGAAATTATATCACTTATTTCTTCATTTGTTTATTGTTCGTCACCCCCCACCAAATGTAAGCTCCAAGTGATCTAGGCTCTTGTCCAGTCACTGTTATATCCCTAATGCCTAGAAGAGTGCCCAGCACAAAGTTGGTACTCAATAAAACATTTCCCAAATAATGAATTTTGATGATTCAAACAAGGTAGTTTCAATGGTAGGAGGACGAACAAATGAATGAGTAGTGAAGAAAAAGAAATAGAAAGTGTAGATTTCTTTTACAAAGCATGATTGTGAGAAGAAAGAACAAAATTTGGGAAAAGACCAGGGTTGTTGAAGGGCCAACAGAAGAGGAGAAAAACTTGCTTCTTAATTTCCTCTATATCAAGGACCCCTTTCAGAATTAAGCAAAAGCCCTAGGTCGTTACCCCAGGAAAATGCAAACACATACAAAACTTTAAAAACAATTCCAGGGGGTTCAAGAACTCCCCAAATTTCTTGTACTCCAGGTTAAAAATTCTTACCAGTATAAACACAATGACGATTCCTAAGACATGGGTTAATGTTAACTAAAGGAGAAAGGCCAATAAGCTAGTAAGAGAAAACCCAGGTAAAGGGTGCGCACTGTCCTTTGAGACAAGACAGAAAAAAGCAAGGTCAGGTAACGATTTAGATAAGAAGGGGTAGAAATCTGAAGAAGTTCCTGCCTGGCAGAATTTTAATTTTTCAGTGAAACAGGAGTTGAGATCACATGCTAAAAAGTATCATCAGTGCTGAGCAAAATATAATATGTGCTCAACAAACGTCTACTGAATATTTTGATAGAATAATTGAAAATACTGGAGTATCTTATATAGGATTTTGAAATCTGGTTCCACAAAAGGTCAACTTGTTTTCTTTTTAGAAAACTGTCTCCAAAAGTTTAGACTGAAAGACACTTTGAAGTAGGAGGCAATAGCTTCACTAAGAGAAGGATGTAGAAAACCACATAAAATTTTATGAATAATTTTGAGGTGGGTTCTGTATTTATAAAAAATAAGTGAATATATGTTTTGGAAATTCACTTCAAACAAAACAGTAAGGTCACTTGTTTAACCTTTCTTAAAATGAAATAATCTCTCCAGTCACTCCATCCAAACCAAAGCTCCTCAGTTCTCTTCAATCCAGACTGTACCGTGAAGAAATAACTTGCCCTTTTTAAGGAGCATAAAACAATGGCCTTAGGAGAAGAATCATTTATCAGTTCCTCTTGGAAACATAAGAAGGGGGTCAAAGAGTTGTTGTCAAGAGGCTTTTCAGAACCAAAGGAATTTAATACAGACTGACATAAATAGCATAACTAAGACAAACAGAACTACCTTACTAACCAGCACACTTCAAGAGATTATCATGGGGTATGTGTACAAGAAAATTCACAGCAGTGTTCCTCATATTCACCAAAAAACACAGAAACCCTAGTGTCCACCAACAGTAGGTAAATTGTGGTATACTCTTACAATGGAACACCAAACAACAAACTAACTACAAGCAATAAAAAGGATCAATCGTAAAAACAATGTTGAGTAACATTGTTACAACAGCAAACTTTGCAAAATACAAAGGAAAACTTAGTACAATCCCATCTACCTAAAGCTCAAAAACAAGCCAAACTAGGAAGTGCATGGTCACATACAAAGATGGTGAAACTACAAGGAAAAGCAAGGAAGTGGCTATCATAGAAGTCATGAAAGGGAACAAGGAGGAGCATGTGATGGGAAAAGAGAATGAATAACAACACCTGCCCTAACTGCCTCTGTATGTGGAGTACTTTTAAAAGCAAGTGATCGTAGGGCTTCCCTGGTGGCGCAGTGGTTGAGAGTCCGCCTGCCGATGCAGGGGACACGGGTTCGTGCCCCGGTCCGGGAAGATCCCACATGCCGCAGAGCGGCTGGGCCCGTGAGCCATGACCGCTGGGCCTGCGCGTCCAGAGCCTGTGCTCCTCAACGGGAGAGGCCACAGCAGTGAGAGGCCCGCGTACGGCAAAAAAAAAAAGCAAATAATCCTAAAACAAATGGAAAAAGAAGCACCTGAAGAAGACAGAGAGGTCAGAGAATGTCTACATCTGTTGGGCCATAAGCAGTGATTTTTTTCAGAAGGTAAACAAGATTTATTTTGGAAGCTGCCATTAAATAATGCTAAACTGTATACTGTTTAAAATAAATATATAATTAATGTATCTTCCTAGTTACTACCCACTAATTAAGACTAAATGGCTTAGCTCATTCATCAATTAACATACAAACAAAAATCAGTTTTATCCTGGAGGCAGATCTGAGCAATGTAACCCTTTCCTTTCATAGTTATAACTAAACTATTTTCTTCTAGTTGCAACCCGATTATTTTTCTATTTATTTCCTTACAGGTTAGGAAAAAAAAAAGTGTGCTTGAAATTTTGAAAACCACTAGAGGAAATTTAAAACAACGAATATCGTGAGATATAATGGCCTTAAATGGAAAAAGGAAAACAAACACAGAGACCCTGTGTCATCTATGTAACGTTTCCTGAAATCGCTATCCTTGACTTTATTTAAAGAAAAAAAAAAAGTGTATTCCTATGCGTGTTTAGGTATCAGCTCCCTGATCGCCGCAGTTATTCAATTTAAACCTCAAGTACTTTTTCCAAGGAAAGCCACCGTACCCTGCCTTTCTGGTGTATAATTTCTACTGTAATTATATGAGATTTTCATGCAATTGACTACGTAGTCTCGGCCCTTCACCTCGCCAAGTCTATAAAGTGGCTTAAAAGTGAGAGGCTGGGAGTCAGGAAGAGCCAGGTTGAACTCCCAAATCTCTCGCTTCCAAATTCCTCAGCTCCACTCCAGAGCGTTTCTAAACAGAACAATCCCCGCAACGACCAAGCGGAGAGCCGCGGTAGGCAGCGAGGCGGTCACCATAGGAACTGGGCTCAACCCTAAGCTCCCGAGAAACGACAACACGGGCAAAGTTTGCTCCTGGCGGGCTTCCCTGGACCGCAACTCCGCCGGCTACCGCCCCTAACAGCGGCTCCAGCAGCCAATACCCACCTCAGGGGTCGCCCTCAGCCCCGAACACCCACCACACCCGCCCCCTGCAGCTGCCCTCTCAGAGGCCTTCTGGCCCAGGAGATGCTTTTTACCCCAACACGGCGCATCCCCGCGCTTCTACCTGGGGCTGCGGGTCCCTCCCCGGGCTTCTCGGCCTGCCATCCTCCCCGGAGCTCATCCTGGCGACTGCCAGGACTCCGCCTCCGTCAGGGATCCAGGTCCCTCGAGGTCTCCATCCTCCGCCCCTTTCCTCTCCCTTCCCATCCCAAATCGACCTGGCCCCGCCCCGGGAGTCGCAGGGAGGCGGGACCCGGCAGGAAGGAGGCGGGGACGGTTAGCGCCGGCCTCCGCCGCCGTCGGCCCCGCCCTCACGCTCTGTACCTGAGGGGACTCGTCCTCCACCTCCCCGGAGCCTTTGCTCCGCTTCCGTCCAGCGCGCCCCAAGTCCCTGTGCGCACGCGTACCTGGCTCGACCCTCCCTCTCGCGGGGACTACAAGCCGCGCGCGCACACCCACGCACGTAGCGACGCGTACGTCCTCCTGTCCGCCTTACAGGGCGCTTGAGGATAAGGCCTCTTCCTGGTTCATCCGCGCCGCGCAGGCGCACGCCCACGCAGCGTCTAGACTACCCCTCCGAGAGTCCCGTCTCCTAGTAACCAGCCGCTATCCCCTTTTCCAAGACTTTTTCCTTACTCCCTGGGGGCGGCGGCCGCACCTGAGTGGAATGCGCATGCGCGGGGCTCCATTCCCTCCGGCTGCCTTCAGTTAGCTCTGGGACACCTGCTGCTTTGCTGCCGCTCTTTTGTGCTATTTTCCCCAAGGATCGGGTACCATTCTGGACCCACGTTCAGTGAATTCGTTACTCCGCAGAGTTGCTCTTGGGCGCTGGGAGGGTGGTGCGCTCTCGGTCCGCAGTCGGGGCCTGTTTGCGTGGAGCCTCCCGGGTCGGGTGCTGCTGCTTGCAGCCTCGGGGGAGAGACCGTCCTGTTGCGGTAAGCGCCCGCAGCTGGGGAGCCTGCGGACCCTGAGCCCCGTCCGCCAGGCACCATCCAGTCTGGGTTGAATCTGAGAGTGACAGAACTAGTGATGACAGCGCAGGTTCCTGACCGGTATGCCTTCTCCACAAGCCAGGACTACTCCAAGTCCCCTTTGAAGAAAAACTGATCATGGTTAACAAAAAAAAGAAATATCACTTGATATTTAATATTGTACAGATTCTGCTCCTGTTTAATACCGTTTAAATTTGTCCTCTCAAATAGGAGCCTTCAGTCTGGGAACACTCATTTAAGTTAACCAGGTGTAATATTATTTTTGGCCATCCAACTATGTTAATATTGACCACATTACCTAAAAATGAAGAAATGAACTTTTTAGGGGAAAAGAATGAGAATTGCATTATTCTGCCAAATTTTTGGAGCTCAGCTGGAAAAGAAATATTGTCCTTTAAACATTTCTTCATGTTTAACATGTTCCACTTTTCTTAAGTAACCCAAGGGCTTCTGAACTCTAAAGGTGGCTTTATCTCCCTGTCTTTTCCTACAGATGAAATAAACTAGGTTTTCATAGCTGTTCTCTGATGATCTTGATATAGTATTCGCCTGTGTCTTTCAAAAGTAATCTCATATTTCAAGAGACTAACGCTTCCTGTTTTTGCCAGGTGAGTACTCATTTTTTTCCCACAATGTATTTTGACAGGCATAAATAAATTTTATGTTAGAACGAATTTCACAGAAGTGCATTTAAATATGTGCCATATGTTTTTCCAGTCTCTGCTCTGATTTTTTTATGCCAGTACATTTTATTTGTTATTTGTGCCAGTACATTTTCTCATCTTTTCAGATATAATATACTTTGTAAGTATAGCTAGATACTAAAAAATTAAATCGTGTCCCTGCTATTTTAGATAAAGAAGTCAGAGGTCCCAAGAGATACATTTCCTGTGAAATATAATTATACTTAACTGATAAAATAAGTTACAAAGAAGCATGAGCTCTCAAAGACCATCCTGAAAAGTTATTTTAGGGAAAGCAAAGTATAATCTCATTTCCTCTTAAAATACTAAGATTATTTTGAATAAAATGTTCTCATGATCTAGCATTATTGAAAAGAAATGGGGAAAAATGTACAAACCTCAAAACTCTAAGATAGAGTTGAAGGCTTGTGGGGAGAAGGGGATTGTTAATACAGGTGGTAGGAAAGTACTTCCTTTAGGGAAAAAATTAGGGAGCGGCTGGGCCCGTGAGCCATGGCCGCTGAGCCTGCGCGTCCGGAGCCTGTGCTCCGCAACGGGAAAGGCCGCAATACTGAGAGACCCGCGTACCGCAAAAAAAAAAAAAAAAAAAAAAAAAAAAGAATGTAGGGAAAAGATCATTTTAAAGCTAGACCAGGGCGTGAAGAGTTTCCTATCAAGGACTGTTGATTCCTCCCTCAGCCCAAGAAAGTGAAAAATTTCCTCCCTCTGTGGAAACCCAAAGAGTGCTGAGTGCCCCCTCCTGCCCCACCTAATCCTTTTATAGCACCTGAGCTCTCTCCCTTGTAATAGATACTCCTGTGCAAGTCTGAGATCGGGTTTCTCCATTTCACAAACTTCGCTACAAAAACCTCTATTTCACCTTTTTTCTTCCTCGGTACCTCCCTGGTCCCCTTAAAAAAAAAGTATACACATGTTAAGCTGCTTTTTGCTGTTCTGCAGCTAACTGATGCTCTGTTCATTTTTTTTTTAATTGGATAGTTTGTACTGATATATTTTCAAGCTCACTGTTCTTTCCTTTGGCAGTGTTACTCCCATCCACGATATTTTTCATGTCCGATTTATATTTTTCATCTCTGGATTCCAGTTTGATTTTTTTTAAATGTCTTTCATTTCTCACTTCATCATGCCCATGCTTTGGGAAATATGGAATATATTTAAAATAGCTGTTGTGTACTAATTCTATCATCTGTCTCATTCTTGGCATTGTTTCTATTAACTGATTTTTTTCCTCCTGGTTATGCGTCACATTCTTCTGCTTGTTTTCATGCCTGGTGAGTTTTTATTGGCTGCCAGGTGTTGCAGATTTGACATTGTTGGGTGCTGGAGGTTTGGGTTTTGGTTTTTCTTTAAATATATTTAGGCTTTTTTCTGAGATACAACAAGTTTACTTGGAAACAGTTTGATCCTTTAGAGCTGCCCTGTTGAAAATAGTAACCACTAGCTACATGTGGCTATTTGAATTTGTATTCATAAAATTAAATAAAATTTAAAGTTTAGTTCCTCATTTGTATTCTGTATATTTCAAATTCCAACATCCAGCTTGCATCGGTCGTTCTGTATTAGAATTCTTGCCTGCCAACATCCACACGTGGCTAGTGGCTACTATATTAGACAATCCATATAGGATATTTCCATCATTGCAAAAAGTCCTGTTGGACAGACCTGCTTTAGAAGCTTGCTTTTAAGCTTTGTTAGGTCCAAAATAGTCTTTATTTAGGGCTAATTTGACCCCATTACTGAGGCAATACCTTTCTGAGGACTCTATTCAATGACCAGTGTATTAAGAGTTCTTTCTACTCTGACTGGTGAGAACTCTATTCTTGGCCCTGTGTAGGCTCTAAGAACTATTCTGTCTTCTCCTTTTTGGTGTTATTTTCCCCAGGGCTCAATAGTTTTTTTACACACATACACTGATCAGTATTCAGCCAAAGAACTGTGGGGAATCTTCTGCAGATCTCTGGAGCTCGCTCTCTCACTGCACCTCTCCCCTCTCTCCACAAATTCTAGCCATCTTGGCCTCTGCAAACTCTGAAGTCTGTCTTCACAGTTCACTGAAGTGGCCAGACTCAATTTGGATTCCCCTTCCTTGTGATGAAGCCTAAAATTTCCAGGACCTGAGCACTTATAAGACTTAACCTTATCTCCTTTCTCTTAGGGATCACTCTCCTGTACTACCTATTGTCCAGTATCTAAAAACCATTGCTTCATGTGTTTTGTCTGTTTTTAAGATGTTTAAGGCATGAGGATAAATCTGGTCCATGTTACTCCATCCTGGACAGAAGCAGAAGTCAGCTATCTCCACTAATCATCCCCATCAGAAGTGGTTTGCAATTCAGAAATTGCTTCAGCCTGAGGGAACTGTCAGTGCCTGGGCCCTGAAGCAGAAGAGGTCCCTGAAGCATGTCCTGGAGGAACAGTAATGAGGTCATGGGGCGGGGGGCAGAGTGGAGAGGAGAAGAGCTTGGGATGACAGAATGTTACTGGTGTATCTGTTTCCTATTGCTGCTGTACCAGTTTGGCACAAATGTGGTAGCTTTAAGCAACACCAATTTATTATCTTACAGTCCTGGAGGTTAGAATCCAAACGGATCTCACTGGGCTAATACTGAGATGTCAGCAGGGCTGCATTCCTTCTGGAGGTTCTAGGGGAGCATCTGTTTTCTTGCCTTTCCAGCTGCTACAGGCTGCCCGCTTTGCTTATTAGCTTGTGGTTCCCTTCTATCTTCAAAGCCAGCGATGGCCAGTCATCACTCTAACAGTGACATTCCTGTCTCTCCCTCAATTTTTCTTCTTTTTTCTTTTTTTGCTGCACTGAGTGGCTTCTGAGATCTTAGTTCCCCAACCAGGGATCGAACCCAGGCCCTTGGCAGTGAGAGTGCCAAGTCCTAACCACTGGACTGCCAGGGAGTTCCCCTCGCCCTCACTTATAAAGACGCTTGTGATTATATTCGTAGCCACCAATTAGCCCAGGGTTATCTCCCCACCTCAAGGTAGGTTGATTGGCAACCTTAATGCCCCCTTGCCATGTAACAGAACGTTCGCAGGTTGTGGGGATTAGGATGTGGACTTCTTTGGGGACCATTCTTCTGCCTACCACAGCTGGAGACTTGTTAGGTAGAGAATTTGGCTTTACTCTGTGATGGGAAGTAACTAGAGCTTGTTGAGCAGAGGATGGATGTGATATGGCTTATGTTTTAAAAGGCTCATTCCAGATACAGTTAGAAGAACAAACAGTGGGGAGGCATAGGCAAGGGTAGAAACAGAAACAGGATTCACTGAAGGATTGGATGTGGAATGTGAGGTAGGAATTAAAAATTACTCCATCAGCAATGCACAAGGTTTCCTGCATTCTACTAAATATTCGGTGCTACCCACCTATCTGCCATTCAGATGGTAGCAAACTTGCATTTCTCTGATTTCTAATAAGCCTGAGCATCGCTTTATGCACACGTTATCTTTTGGGGATTCTCCAATCGGTGAGTTATGTCTCTGTATCCTTTGCCCATTTTTCTAATGGGGTTCCTTTTTCCCTGTTAATTCATAGTTGTTCTTGTTATATTTTAGCTATAAATCCCTTGTCAGCTTGGACAGCACATCTTCCAGTCCTTTCTCCGTCTTCTGAACTTTGTTTACAATTTCTTTTTTTATTTTAATTTTTGAATTTTATTTTATTTATTTTTTTATACAGCAGGTTCTTATTAGTCATCAGTTTCATACACATCAGTGTATACATGTCAATCCCAATCGCTCAATTCATCACACCACCACTGCCACCGCCCCGCCGCTTTCCCCCTTGGTGTCCATATGTTTGTTCTCTACATCTCTGTCTCAGTTTCTGCCCTGCAAACCAGTTCACCTGTACCATATTTCTAGGTTCCACATACATGCGTTAATATACGATATTTGTTTTTCTCTTTCTGACTTACTTCACTCTGTATGACAGTCTCTAGATCCATCCACGTCTCAACAAATGACCCAATTTCGTTCCTTTTTATAGCTGAGTAATATTCCATTGTATATATGTACCACATCTTCTTTATCCATTCATCTGTTGATGGGCATTTAGGTTGCTTCCATGACCTGCCTATTGTAAATAGTGCTGCAATGAACATTGGGGTGCATGTGTCTTTTTGAATTATGGTTTTCTCTGGGTATATGCCCAGTAGTGGGATTGCTGGATCATATGGTAATTCTATTTTTAGTTTTTTAAGGAACATCCATACTGTTCTCCATAGTGGCTGTATCGATTTACATTCCCACCAACAGTGCAAGAGTGTTCCCTTTTCTCCACACCCTCTACAGCATTTGTTGTTTGTAGATTTCCTGATGATGGCCATTCTGACTGGTGTGAGGTGATACCTCATTGTAGTTTTGATTTGCATTTATCTAATAAGTAGTGATGTTGAGCAGCTTTTCATGTGCTTCTTGGCCATCTGTATGTCTTTTTGGAGACATGTCTATTTAGGTCTTCTGCCCATTTTTGGATAGGTTGTTTGTTTTTTTAATATTGAGCTGTTTATATATTTTGGAGATTAATCCTTTGTCCGTTGATTCATTTGCAAATATTTTCTCCCATTCTGAGGGTTGTCTTTTCATCTTATTTATGGTTTCCTTTGCTGTGTAAAAGCTTTGAAGTTTCATTAGGTCCCATTTGTTTATTTTTTGTTTTTATTTCCATTACTCTAGGAGGTAGATCAAAAAAGATCTTGCTGTGATGTCAAAGAGTGTTCTTCCTATGTTTTCCTCTAAGAGTTTTATAGTGTCTGGTCTTACATTTAGGTCTCTAATCCATTTTGAGTTTATTTTTGTGTATGGTGTTATGGAGTGTTCTAATTTCATTCTTGTACATGTAGCTGTCCAGTTTTCCCAGCACCACTTATTTAAGAGACTGTCTTTTCTCCATTGTATATCCTTGCCTCCTTTGTCATAGATTAGTTGACCATAGGAGCGTGGTTTTATCTCTGGGCTTTCTATCCTGTTCCATTGATCTGTATTTCTGTTTTTGTGCCAGTACCATATTGTCTTGATTACTGTAGCTTTGTAGCATAGTCTGAAGTCAGGGAGTTTGATTCCTCCAGCTCAGTTTTTTCCCCTCAAGACTGATTTGGCTATTCAGGGTCTTTTGTGTCTCCATACAAATTTTAAGATTTTTTGTTCTAGTTCCATAAAAAATGCCACTGGTAATTTGATAAGGATTGCATTGAATCTATAGATTGCTTTGGGTAGTATAGTCATTTTCACAATATTGATTCTTCCAATCCAAGAACATGGTATATCTCTCCATCTGTTGGTATCATCTTTAATTTCTTTCATCAGTGTCTTATAGTTTTCTGCATACAGGTCTTTTGTCTCCTTAGGTAGGTTTATTCCTAGGTATTTTATTCTTTTTGTTGCAGTGGTAAGTGGGAGTGTTTCCTTAATTTCTCTTTCAGATTTTTCATCATTAGTGTATAGGAATGTCAGAGATTTCTGTGCATTAATTTTGTACCCTGTAACCTTACCTAATTCATTGATTAGCTCTAGTAGCATCTTTAGGATTCTCTATGTATAGTATCATGTCATCTGCAAACAGTGACAATTTTACTTCTTCTTTTCCAATTTGTATTCCTCTCATTTCTTTTTCTTCTCTGATTGCTGTGGCTAGGACGTCCAAAACTATGTTGAATCATAGTGAGAGTGGACATCCTTTTCTTGTTTCTGATCTTAGAGGAAATGCTTTCAGGTTTTCACCATTGAGAATGATGTTTGCTCTGGGTTTGTCATATACGGCCTTTATTATGTTGAGGTAGGTTCCTGCTATGCCCACTTTCTGGAGAGTTTTTATCAAAAATGGGTGTTGAATTTTGTCAAAAGCTCTTTCTGCATCTATTGAGATGAGCATATGGTCTTTATCCTTCAATTAGTTAATATGGTGTATCACACTGGTTGATTTGCATATATTGAAGAATCCTTGCAGCCCTGGGATAAACCCCACTTGATCATGGTGTATGATCCTTTTAATGTACTGTTGGATTCTGTTTGCTAGTATTTTGTTGAGGATTTTTGCATCTATGTTCATCAGTGATATTGGTCTTTAATTTTCTTTTTTTGTAGTATCTTTGTCTGGTTTTGGTATCAGGGTGATGGTGGCCTCATGGAATGAGATTGGGAATGTTCCTTCCTCTGCAATTTTTGGAAGAGTTTGAGAAGGATAGGTGTTAGCTCTTCTCTAAATGTTTGATAGAATTCACCTGTGAAGCCATCTGGTCCTGGACTTTTGTTTGTTGGAAGATTTTTTTTTTTTTTTTTTTTGCGGTATGCGGGCCTCTCACTGTTGTGGCCTCTCCCGTTGCGGAGCACAGGCTCCGGACGCGCAGCCTCAGCGGCCATGGCTCAAGGGCCCAACCACTCCGCGGCATGTGGGATATTCCTGGACCAGGGCACGAACCTGTGTGCCCTGCATCGGTAGGCGGACTCTCAACCACTGAGCCACCAGGGAAGGCCCTGTGGCATATCTTAAAATCTGGTAAGGCAAGTCTCTGTGCTTTTTGTGTGTGTATGTCCAAATTTATTTAGCTCTTTATAGATCTTTATTCTTCCATATGCATACAAGATTTCCTTTGAATGGCAACTGAAATACTAGGTCAAAGAGGCCCCCAATAGACTTCTTCTCCCTTCCTGTCCTCAAAATCCCAGAGAAGTTAAGGTGAGACTCATAGGGCCAAATCTAACCTATTGCATTTAATTCCTTCTCAGTCCCTCTGTTAGAGTGAAGTTTAATGTGCTAGTGGGTAATTATATACATTACCATTATTTTACCCTCTGTCAATTTCAAATGTGGTATGTTTTATAGTTTTGTTAGTATTTTCTTTTAAATTTTTTTTAAATTTGGTTGCACCACGTCTTAGTTGTGGCAGGCGGGCTCCTTAGTTGTGGCACATGGGCTCCTTAGTTGTGGCATGTGAACTGTTAGTTGCAGCAAGCACGTGGGATCTAGTTCCCTGACCAGGGATCGAACCCGGGCCCCCTGCATTGGGAGTGCGGAGTCTTAACCACTGCACCACCAGGGAAGTCCCTTTAATTTTTTTTTTAACTTTGTATTTTGAAAAAGTTTTAAACATATAGAAGTTTAGCAAAAATAATATACTGAAGAATTTTTTATCCTTTCCCACCTAGAGTCATTAACATTTTGCATATGTTACTTTCTCTCTGTATCTATCTCTCACTAGATAATTTGAAAGCAAGTTGTAGATATGATCCTTTACCCCTATGTCAGCATGTTATCTCCTGAGACCAAGGACATTCACTAATATAACCACAATACAATTATCCCAATCAGGGGATTTAACAGTGATGCAACATTATTATCTAATAAACCATCCATATTCAAATTGTCCAGTTGTCCAAGAAATGGCCTTTGTAGTACATTTCCTCCACGTTCCAGCCCACCCCACCTCCCAATTCAGGATCATTGACTACATTTGGAAATCATGTCTCTTTAGTATCCTTTAATCTGGAGCAGTTCCTCAACTTCTCTTTGTCTTTCATACATTGACATTTTTGAGTACGGGTTATTTATTTTATATAATGTCTCTCAATTTGGGTTTATCTGATTGTTTCCTCATGATTAGATTCAACTTATGCTTTTTTTTTTTTTTTTTTTTTTTTTGCGGTACGTGGGCCTCTCACTGTTGTGGCCTCTCCCATTGCAGAGCACAGGCTCCGGACGCGCAGGCTCAGCAGCCATGGCTCACGGGCCCAGCCACTCCGCGGCATGTGGGATCTTCCCGGACCCGGGCACGAACCCGTGTCCCCTGCATCGGCAGGCGGACTCTCAACCACTGTGCCACCAGGGAAGCCCCAACTTATGCATTTTTGAGAGGAGTGTTTCCTTTTTAAATAATCAAAGAGGAGGAACCAAATAACAGAATAAACTCACTTTTACTCATTTGAAGGTAGTATTGGATATTCACTTGATGAGAAAAAAATTCATCTTCAATTTCCAAATCTAAGAAACAGGTATTTGTTATACTAACAACATTTGATTAACTACTATGTTTAGGATACTACTGTAGACCCTGGACTCTGTTTTGTTACAGATTAAACACTGATATTCAATCACGAATATGGATAAACAAGGTTTCAAGATGATATCTTTAGAAATCTTCTGTCAGTAAATGATTAGGGCTTGATGGGGATGGAATTGTAAACTGATAAAAGATAACTCCAGTACCTAAATATTAAAGAAATACATTCTAAAAGGTGAGTAAGTGCTTTCATTCACAGCTGTGGAGTGGGTTCCAGATCTCAAGTTGCTGCTAGAGCTTCTTCAGTAGATCACTGTTCTGTAACAAGCTCTGGTCCCTTCTGCCATCCTGGTCAACTCTGCTTACCAAATTCCTGACCATCTTTCAAAGCCCAACCCTGACGTAGGCCCCCTCCTTTCACAACCTTTCCAAGCCCCTCCCTCCATGTTGCATGCTCATCTCTCTAAGCAGATTGGGCATTGGTAATAAAAGGTACTGTTTCTTTATTGGACATCTTTTTTTTTTCTTTAGTTTTTTGTATTGTGGTAAAATACATGTAACATAAAATGTAGTATCTTAGCCATTCTTAGGTGTATAGTTCAGTGTATTAAATATATTCATAATTTTGTGCTGTCATCACCACCATTTATCTCCAGGACTCTTTTCATCTTGTAAAATTGAAAGTCTATACCCCTTAAACAACACCTCCCCATGGCAACCATCATTCTACTTTCTGTCTCTATGATTTTGACTTCTAGCTACCTCATGTAAGTAGAGTCATACAGTATTTGTCTTTATGAGTTATTTCACTTAGCATAATGTGTTCAAGGTTCATCACGTTGTAGCATATTGCAGAATTTCCTCCTTTTTAATGCTGACTATTTCATCATATTTATATACAACATTTTGCTTACCTATGATCCATCGTTGGACACTTGAGTTGCTTCCACATTTTAGCTATTGTGAATAATAGCTTATGTTATTTGTACATGGGTGTACAAATATGTCTTCAAAACCCAGAAGTTGGTTTGCTGGATCGTATGGTAATTCTATTTTTAATTATTTGAGGAACTGCCACACTGTTTTCCACAGTAGCTGTACCATTGAACATTCCCACCAATAGTGCATAAAGGTTTGAATGTCGGGGTTCCCTGGTGGCGCAGTGGTTAAGAATCCGCCTGCCAATGCAGGGGACACGGTTTCGAGCCCTGGTCTGGGAAGATCCCACATGCCGCGGAGCAACTAAGCCCATGCACCACAGCTCCTGAGCCTGTGCTCTAGAGCCCACAAGCCACAACTACTGAAGGCTGCGTGCCTAGAGCCTGTGCTCTGCAACAAGAGAAGCCACCACAATGAGAAGCCCGTGCACCACAATGAAGAGTAGCCCCCACTCGCTGCAACTAGAGAAAGGCCGTGCGCAGCAATGAAGACCCAATGCAGCCAAAAATAATTAATTAATTTTTTTAAAAAAAGGTTTGAATTTCTCCACATCCTCAACAACACTTGTTATTTTCTGTTTTTTTTTAATAGTAGCTATCCTAATGGTTGTGAGGCTGTATCTAATTGGTAGCTGTGATCTGAATTTCCTAATTATTAGTGATGATGAGCATTTTTTCATGTAATTGTTGGCCATTCATATATCTTCTCTGGAGAAATGGCTATTCAAGTCCTTTGCCAAATTTTGAATTGGATTATTTTGTTGTTGTTGAGTTTCAGTTCTCTGTATATTCTGGGTATTAGTCCCTTATCATATATATGGTTTGCAAATATTTTCTCCTTCTGTGGGTTGCCTTTATAGTCTCGTGTCTATTAATGCACAAAATTTATATATTCTCATAAGTTCCAACTTGTCTATTTTTTCTTTTGTTGCCTCTGCCTTTGGTGGTGTATTCAAATGATTGCAAATCCATCAGGAAGATTTTGCCTTATGTTTTCTTTTAAGAGTTAGAGCTTTAGGTCTTACATTTAGGTCTTTGATCCATCTTGCGTTAGTTTTTGTATATGGTATTAGGTAAGGGTCCAACTTCATTCTTCTGCGTGTGGATATCCAGTTTTCCCAGCACATTTTGTTGAAAAGGCTGCCCTTTCCCCCACTGAATGGTCTGAGCAGTCATAGGTCTATTCAGATTTTCGTTTCTTATTGACTTAGTCTTGGTAGGTTTTGCATTTCTAGGAATTTGTCCATTCAGCTAGGATATCCAATTTGTTGGCATACAATTGTTCATAGCACTCTCTTATAATACTTTTTATTTCTGTAGAATCAGTAGTAATGTCCCCTTTCATTTCTGATTTAGTAATTTGGTTTTCTCAGTCCATCGAGGTAGTTTGTCAATTTTGTTGCTCTTTTCAAAAACTACTTTTGGTTTAATTGATTATCCTCTATTGCTTTTCTGTTCTCTACTCCATTTATCTCTGCTCTAGTCTTTATTGTTTCCTTCCTTCTGCTAGTAATGGGTTTAGTTTCTTCTTCTTTTTCTAGTTCATTAAGCTGTAAAGTTTGTTGATTTGAGATCTTCCTTGTTTTTTTTAATGCAAGTATTTATAACTATAAATTCCCCCCTTAGTACTGATTTTGCTTCATCCCGTAAGTTTGATATGTTGTGTTTTTGTTTATCTTCATCTCTAAGTATTTTTTAAAATTTCCCTTGTGATTTCTTTGATCCATTGGTTGTTTAAGAGTATACTGTTTAATTTCCACAAATATGTGAATTTTCCTGTTTTACTTCTGTTGTTGATTTCTGACTTCATCCCATTGTGGTCAGAGAAGATACTTTGTATGATATCCATACTTTGTATGATATCCATCTTTTTAAATCTACTGAGACTTAATTTGTGGCCTAACATATGGTCTATCCTGGAAAATGTCCCCTTGAGAAGAATATGTATCCTGTTGTTGTTGGGCGGAGTGTTCTGCATGTGTTTGTTAGCTCTAGTCAGTTTATTGTGTTGTTTAAATCCTCTATTTCCTTACTTGTGTCCTGTCTGGTTGTTCTCTCCATTATTGACAGTTCAGTTTTGAAATCTCCAACTATTATTGTAGAACTGTCTATTTCTCCCTTCATTTCTGTCAGTTTTTCCTTCATTATTTTGATAGTGTATTATTACATGTGTAAATGTTTACAGTTGTTTGGGCAGCTTTTTTTTTTTTCCAGAACACCTAGCAGAGTGTTTGGCCTTCAGTAATTATTTCTTTAATCCATTAATAATAAATTAAAAGTTTTTGATAATAAGAATGATAGGCAGGACTAAGTAGAGAAGTTCTATTATTTTCTGCAAGGTGATGAAAGGTAACATCTAGGAAATTCCTTTTAATAAAAAGACTTTCGGAGAATCTGTAGAACCAGCAAACCCTTCCACAAAGAAAATGTAAACACTGAGAGGTGGAAGGCGATTTTACTTTATATTTTTAGCATCATCACCATGAAATTTCATTAAAACAAACATTGCCATGACGTTAGTTGAAATTCCCGCTGTATTCACTTGTAACAATTTTTTCCCCAAGCAGTCAAGTTGAAGAAACGTCTCCACTACTTAAAGAGGGACCTGCAAACTATTTCTATTCAGCTGTCCCAATGGGATTTTCTCTTAGTAAATCTGCTACTCAGGTATCTGCTATGCGTATGGATTCAAAAGTGCATGATCACTTAATGCAAGGGACTGAGAAAAGCAAATTGGAACCAGTGACTCAGTTATTTCAAAACACCAAGAAAATAAGATTAGAAGACACAAACCAAGAAAACTTTACAAGGAGCAAAGATACTGGCACAGGATCTCTTTCGGAGAAAGCCTTGGGTTCAGTGGTGTATGTTAAAGAAAGTGATGGAATAGAAATGATAGATGTGGAATGAAGTTATTTGTGTATGTTACCAAAGAAACCAAAAATTGGTTTTGACTAAGAGGGCCTGTTGAATGAGAACGTAACCTTATTATGAAAACCTAACAAAATGAAGGAAGACGATTGCTTATTTTTCACTATTTATGAATCACTGTGGATTGCACTTTTTGATGATACATATTCAGAAAAGTTGCTTTAGAGAGAAGAAGCTTTCCAAAATTCAAAGAAGATTTCTCTGGTATTACATTCTGTCCTTGTCAAAAAATCAGAGTTTTTGTGTAACAGTATTTAAATGGCACCAAAACATTTTAATTATAATGTATTTCTCTAACAAGTGATCAAAAACCCAAAAAACAGTGCCCAAACAATTTGACATCAGTATTTCACATGATTTCTGGTGTACTGATTTTGTATGTTGAAATTCCAGTTAGGGATTTTGCTTTAGAATACTTTATCTTATTGCATTTTTTCATGTCTGTTCTGTTAAAGATCACTGGCAGCTAAACTCAAAGACCAGTAAATTATGTACCTTGAGAAGCATTTCACATTTCAAATCATCCTTTTAAAACTTTTTTTTCACCCACGTGGAATTCATTTCAGAGTTCACAAAATAGTTTTTTCTAAGTGTAATAATTTATCTTGCAGATGTTACCATTTTATACCACTAATATTTAATATAATAAAACAGCCTAGTTGTTAAAAAAAATTCTTGTTTTGTATATATCAGTTTGCCATTCTTATTAAAACAGCTAGTAGTTTGAAACAGCAGTATTGTCCCAAGTAATGTAAGCTGAAGTTAAAAACCATGTGTGTCTGGACAAACAGTGACCTATAAATATTTCTATTATGTATGGTTTGAACATTTTCCTGTACTTTAATATTTACTGGTGATCTCTAATGCTCAATTGAGTAATCTCCTTAATATTCATAAAGGAAAAAGGCATATTCAAAGAGGAAAAGGCATCTTCTTTTAGGAGAAGAAATATTTTGTAAATCAGAAAAAAACCAAACAGATGTCACGTATTTGTAGAGTTAAAAAAAAAAAAAAAACATTGAATGGGATGTAAGCCACTAAGATAATGCTCTTTATCATTTATAGAATATAATTCTTTGGGAGAGAAAAAATACACAAATCATTCATTTGTTCACCTAGCCTGGCACTGTGCTTGGTGCTCAGGATACAGTGGTGAATAAATTACCACTACCTTCATAGTGCTTACTGTCTGTCCACCAGGGAAGGTAGAACGTCAGACAGTAATTATATGATACAAATTGTGATGTGCCATGAAGAAAAAGTTAAATTTCAGAGAGACAGAAGAGGAGACATAACACATACACTTGATTTTTTTTTTTTTTTTTTTTTTTTTTGTGGTACGCGGGCCTCTCACTGTTGTGGCCTCTCCCGTTGCGGAGCGCAGGCTCCAGACACGCAGGCTCAGCGGCCATGGCTCACGGGCACAGCTGCTCTGCAGCATGTGGGATCTTCCTGGACCGGGGCACGAACACGTGTCCCCTGCATCGGCAGGCGGACTCTCAACCACTGCACCACCAGGGAAGCCCTACACTTGATTTTTAATTGTGGGAACTAGGAAGGCTTCTCTGAGGATGTGATATGTATAGCTTTTGCAGGGACATGGTTGTCCAAGTGAGGTGATGGTGATGGTCGAGGTATATCGAGAAGGGGACAGAGTCCAGGTGAAGTTTGGCAGGGCAGACTGATGGTCTTAAAGTGGGAAATGAGGAAAATGAAAGGATTTCTAGTAAAAAAAACAAAACAAAACAAAACAAAAGCTAGATGCATGGAGGTTCCCTGGGGGAAAGAGCTTGGGAGCATGGGTTTTGGGCATACCTGTTTCTAAGGCAGACAGTCCTATGTATGGAATGAAAAAATACAAATTGTGAAGTTGTATACAGAATGGTATCTAAAGCTATGGGAACGAAAGAGGTTGCTTATGGTGGATGTATAGTGTGAGATAAAGCAACTACAACACTTAGGAGCTGGGCAGCACAGGGGGAGCTGGCTAAGGGGACTGAAGAGTTGGCAGAGTTGGTGGAGCTGGTCAACACAGGGGGAGCTGCCTAAGGGGACTGAAGAGTTGGCAGAGTTGGTGGAAAACCAAGACAGGATAATGTCAAGATTGCCCACAGAAGTCTTTAAGGTGGAGGCAGTCAACTGAAATGGTAGATGAGGACTTGAAAAGTCCACTGGATCTAGCAACATGAATGGCACTAGTGACCTTAGCAAAACCCCTTTTTTCTTTAATAGGGACTTGGCTCAAATATTTACAGACTGGTTTTTCACCTCCATGAATGTCCAACAGGACATTTGATAGTGTGGTGGACACTGAATTTGCGATGTCCTTCATTGTATGTGATGCCCCAGGCATTGCAGGATGTCAAATGTTGTAGCACAATCCAGTCATTGAGATGATAACAAATGCAAGCATTAATTACTCTGATTGAGAACTATTGCTGCTAAGACATCAGAGAATTGGAATCCCAAAATCCAAGCGAAGCCATAGTTTTAGCAGCACACCTGGGAATGGAAATCCATGAATACTTCCTGGAAGGGGTAGAATGGAATAAGTTTAATCAGAACAACAGCCTCACTTAGGTGTTTATTTGTTTTATGGAAGAATTCTACAAGAAGAATCCTAAAGTGAACATTTTTCAGAGTTCTACCGTTGTTTCTGATGAGAAACTTTCCATATAAAAATAATATAGTTCAGGAGAAATAAGGATGTTAGGAGACCTTAGATTCAACATACCTATAAGACCTATAATACATGCATTGGTATTGCATCTAATGGTGTTGTCATTGATGCCAGTAATAATAGTTATCATTTACTGAGCTGTTGTGTAACTGGCTTAGTTGAGATTCCCTAGAAGCTGCTTGAGACAAGGACCCAGATGCACATGATTTTTGAGAGTGTGCTCTTTAAGGTAAGCCTGTAAGCGAGTCAGGGAAGCAGAAGGAATCAATGAAGAATGAGCACTCAGATAAATTCATGGCCTGACTCACAGGGTGCTCTGGAGGGATCATACTGCAGAGTTGTCCCACTGTCCCACTTTGAGGCAAGGGGTGGGACTATTGCAGCGCTAGGCCAGTCAGGCATCGGTTGCCACCTCCAAGCCAAAGTGGGGAGGCTGGTGGGCAGGGATGCAGGATGAATCACTCTGGTGTGCCTGTGCCTGCTAGCTCCTTCATTCACACCAGCTGGAGAATGGATGATGAATTAAGGGTAAAGGGGACCTGGGTGGGGTGCTCACAGTCTTTATTACAATGCCAGACACCTAACATATATTATTTTCCTTTTATTTTGAAACAATCTCAAATTTACAGCAAAGTTGCAAGCATGGTACAAAGGCCTTTCCCTCTCCTCCCAACCATTTGAGAGTAAGTAGCTGACCTAATTCTCCATCATCCCTTAATAGTTTTTTAATGATTTAAAGAATTTTATTATTTTTAAAATAAATTTTAAAAATTGATATATAATTGACATATGCCATTATATTAGTTCCAGGTGTGCAACATAATGATTTCGTATATATTGCAAAGTGATCACTGTAAGAAGTTAACATCTATCAACACATAGTTATTTTTTTTCCTTGTGATGAGAACTTTTAAGATATATTCACTTAGCAACTTTCAAGTATACAGTACGGTATTTTTATAGTCGCCATGCTGTACATTTACATCTCCAGGACTTACTTATCTTATAACTGGAAGTTTGTACATTTTGATTATCTTCACCCATTTTGCTCACCCTGCAAAAAGCACTTTTGATGGAACAACAGGACAGAATCCATGTTGGAGTCGGTTAAAAAACGAATGGGAAGTGAGGAAGTGGATACTGGATATGTAGCAACTCCACAAAGAAGCTCAACTCTGAAGGGGAGTAGACAGCATGAGAGATGGAAGATGAGATGGAGGTCGTGTTTGAGTGTCAGCAGAAGGATCCAGTGGGGAAGCTGAAGAAGTAGGAGAGGGGTTAAGATAACCACAGGGTGGAAGTCTAGGAGCAGGGAGGACGGATCCATTCTTGAAAAACACTTCGGTAGGAAATTGGGGGGGAAAAAATTGTACCACCTCAGATTCCAGAGAAATGGAATTTAGAAAGATGTACTATAAGCAAAGGGCAAGAGAATTGCGTGGCTCTTTTTAATGATAACTTGGAAAACTACTGGGACTAACTGCACAGAATCCATTCCCACCTGCATAATCCAAGAAAGACTCATTAGAGTGACTTCAAGAGGGTACTAGTAAATAAATAAGGAGCCACTGTGTCTTTATTGTAGCTTTATATGGAGCCCTGGTCATTGTATCGGCATCACCAAATTGTGAACACTGGATGCTTCTTACTCCAAGATGCCAGTCTTGATGGTTTCTATTCTAAGCCAAAAGAGAGATTGATTTCTGTGGAAGCCTGAAACAGATGACCACAAATTCTTTGGGCTCCTCTCATCAAGAGGTGGGGTCCATTTCTCCACCCCTTGACTCTGGGCTGCCTTTGCTGGTGCTTTGGTCAACAGAATGTGGCCAAAGTGCTCCTTCCAAGGCTAGCCCTGAAAGGAGGTGCCCCATCAGCCAGCCAGCACCAGCCGCCAAAGGCGTGAATAAGGCCGTCCTGGACCTCCCCGCTCAGCCAACCTGTGCTGAATAAAGCCACGTGAGCAAGCCTTGACCATATAAATGTTAGAATAAATCGTTGTGTTAAGCCACTGGCGTTTGAGGCAGTTTGTTACGCAGCTATAGTTACTTGGAACTTTGCCTGACGGGGGAACTTCCCATCTGGCTAAGCCACAAGGATTTTCTTGCCAGCTGCACCGAGGGACACCCCAAGTGGTAACGTTCATTGCCCTCAGTGTGTTTGTTCTCCGACCCACTCCTTCCTACCTGTCTCTGTATTGGGAATACCAGCGTTCATTCCTTTAAATGCCATTTATCTTTTAAAACCGATTTTAGTTTCGTCCCCTTCCAAGTGGAGTTGCCTACCCTTTGGACTATAAGACGTGCAAAGCCCCGCGCAATGCCTGGATGTTCAGTAAAGAACATCCGACCCGACTGCTCTGGGTACCAGGCGGGCTCCCCTCCACACTGACTCAACCCCGCTCCTACCTGTTCCCCGCTAACGCTCTGGGCTGTCACGCGGGGAACCTCCATCTACCCTGGGGCTCTAGGACTTTCGATATTATTGATACTATTATTCGAACGTGGACGGCGTCCCTGCCTCCCCTCTGGTTCGGCGCCAGCTCGGCCGGTCGTAAAGACCCTCCGGAACCCCCCCGGCCCCGCCCCTACGCAGCGCTTCCGGTGCCCCGCCCCCGGCGGGCCAGCGCGGCTGCGTGCGCAGCAGGACAGGGCTCGGGGTCGCACGCGTCCTTCCCCCACGGGCCCGCGCGCTGCTTGGCCGCGACCGGAAGCCTCAGGTGCGTGAAACCGGAGGCGTGGCAAGGCGGGGCGGGGCAGGCAGCGTGGGCCCCCGAGGACAGGCAGCTGGCGGGGACCTGAGACCCTGGGGCGGTGCGCACGGCTGGCGCTGCAGGCCCTGAAGTGTCCGGTCAGAGCTTGGGAAGACGTAGCTCCACGGTTAGGAACGGATTATCCGCAACACGGGAGGGTCAAAAAATTAGACATGTTGGGTGCCAGCCCTGTGCGCGCCCACCGAGAACCAAAAAGGCAAAATCAAACAGGCACACGGCTGTCCGGAGACTGGATAAGTTATGTACTAAGACAGGTGGCAAGATGGCAAGATAAAACTTGAGGAGGATTTTTTGAAGGAGCTGGGCCTGCCTAGGAGGGTAGGTGGGATCCTGTTAATTTTTGCTTTCTGTTCGATGATGGAGAAGCAGGTTTGGTAAATTCAAAGTGGTGGTAGCTAAGTGTCCTTCCCAGAACATGGAAATATGATTGTCCTCTGATTAAAAGACGATAAAAAATTAATAATTAAAAGGTAAGAGTAGAGATATGCAAAGTTAAAGAGACAAAATTTTATCAGGCCTTCAGAACTTGACAGTATCCTGACAACTAAAAAAAGACTGTACATCATACAGCTGGCGGTCTGATCTGTTTTTGAAGCATGGAGTAAAAGAGAGGTGCGCCTGACAGGATGACTCCAGGCCTCCTCTGGGAGAGACAGGGTGTCCTGGCGTTAACAGTGGAGTCTCTCCAGAGCCCAGGAGCTTAGAGGCGCTTTCCTCAAGGCTAATTCCACCAGACATTGAAGTCATATAACTCCATCCTTTTGTCCGGATTCAGTTTTCACCAAGCAAACTTATGATGAGAGAGTAGTTGGACAGGCCGATCTGAGTAGCCGGTTGATAGCCTATAGTTCTCTTTGTAAATTAATAAATTGGCATTCAGGTTTTCTCAGACATCCCTGGGTTCCCACTTTTTCTCACTCTGTGTGTGATTCTTTCTTGTCCTACGAGGCTCAGTAGGAAATGTTACATCCTCACAGGGTCCTATTTGTTTGTGTGTTCAAGTGCCTGGAACAGTTTCTGGCACAGAGTAGGCGCTTAGCCTAACTCCCTCGACTTTCAGTCCGCTTTTCTTTTCTTTTTAATTGGAGTATAGTTGCTTTACAATGTTGTGTTAGTCTGTGCTGTACAGAAAAGTGAATCAGCTATACGTACACATATATCCCCTCTTTTTTGGATTTCCTTCCCATTTAGGTCACCAAAGAGCATTGAGTAGAGTTCCCTGTGCTATACAGTTGGTTCTCATTAGTTATCTGTTTTATACATAGTAGTGTATATATGTCAGTCCCAATCTATCCCACCCCCCTCTTTCCCCCCTTGGTGTCCATACGTTTGTTCTCTACATCTCTGTTGCTATTTCTGCTTTGCAAATAAGGTCATCTGTACCATTTTTCTAGATTCCACATATATACGTTAATATATGAGATTTGTTTTTCTCTTTCTGACTTAGTCTGCTTTTTTGGTCACTTTTTTGATGAAGCCTAGCCTGACAACCCTATGTGAAATTGCAGCCTGGGGACTTCCCTGGCAGTTCAGTGGTTAAGGCTTGGTGCTTCCACTGCAGGGGGCATGGGTTCGATCCCTTGTAGGGGAACAAAGATCCCGCATGCCTCGTGGCCAAAATAAATGAATGAATAAATAAATAAATAATAAATTAAATTAAATAGCAGCCCAGTTCCTCTCACATACACATTTCCTGTGTTCCCTTTCCTTTTCCATATGGTCCTCATCACCTTCCTTGATTTGGTTCACTGATGAATCCCAAGTGCCAAGAACAATGCCTGTTGCGTAGTAGATGCAAGATCTCTTGAATTAATATCTTTACTGTGTTTCACTCACACCGTATCCACAATGCCTGGATGAATACAGATATTTTGAGCACTATTAATACATTAGTTGGATCAATTCTGGAGCCCTTAGTTACCATCTCTTCAGCTCTGTGCCATTGGCTGCTGGTAGCCAAAGACTCTTAAGTCCAATGCAGTCAAAACGGACCAGTTATCTTCACCCTGTATCTCCTCTTCCTATGAAATCTGTCCTAGGAAATGTCACCTCTTTCCACCCATTTCCCAGGCCAGAAGTCAGGGTATGCATAAAATTAATAAAAGAGCTAACATCCTGTGTACTTTCTATGTGCCGGGCACTCTTATAAGCACTTTACATGTATTAGTTCATTTAATCCTGATATGAGTCCTGTCAGTTACCCACATATTACAGATAAGGGATCTGCGGCACAGAAAAGTCAACTAAGCTGCCTTAGCTGGGAAGAGACAGAGTTGGGATTTGAATGCTGGCTTGTAATCATACCATAAAGGACCCTTGACTTCTTTCTCTCACCCTCACTGAACCAATTACCAGATATCAAGATTCTCCCTGCTTAAATCTCTAGGCGATGTCTCTGAAGTGTAAATCTGTAAAACTCTTCAGCACCTCCTCATCACCCTCAGGGTAAAGTTCAAGTATTTAACATGGATTTTTTTTTTTTTATTTAGGCCCGAGGCTTGTGGGATCTTAGTTCCCGGACCAGGGATCAAACCCGTGCCCCCTGTAGTGAAAGCACAGAGTCCTAACCACTGGACCGCCAGGGAAGTCCCTAACTGGATTTTAAGTCTCTTCATAATCTGATCTCTACTTCTGCCTCCTTATCTCTTGCAGCTCCCCATTCCTGCACTCTTAAATACCAGCCAATTGAATTAAATTCTTCGAATTCTTTGAATGGGTCTTCTTCTCCAAGCTACTGTACTTTGTTGGAATACTTTTCCTTACCCCTTCTATGTCTCAACTTCAATGTCACTTCCAATGATGAGAGGGTTCAATGGCCTTCTAATGTACTTACCCTGTCATAGCACTTATGACACCGTATTTTTTTTTTTTGTGGTACGTGGGCCTCTCACTGTTGTGGCCTCTCCCGTTGCAGAGCACACGCTCCGGACGCACAGGCTCAGCGGCCATGGCTCATGGGCCCAGCCGCTCTGTGGCATGTGGGATCTTCCCGGACCGGGGCACGAACCCATGTCCCCTGCATTGGCAGGTGGACTCCCAACCACTGCGCCACCAGGGAAGCCCTGACACTGTATTTTAATTATCACCTTCCTTGCTTTTTAGTGTCTCCCACTAGATCGTGAGTTCCTTGAACGCAAGGACCAGTCTGTGACCTTAATGTCCTGTCCATCCCTTCTCAGTGTCTGCTACCCTCGTTCAGGCCCTCATTATCTCTAACTGGGACAACTGCATGGGTCGGTTAAACCATCTCCCTGCCCCTAGTCTATCTGTTTTTAATCCATGCTCAACACTGCCAGCAGAAGCAGTTTTGTATAATGGCTGACTTAACACTTTCCTACTTAAAACACCTCACTAGATCCAGCTGCTTTTAGAAAAAGGCCAAATGCTTTAGAATTACATGAATTTGTCTCCTCCCCTTCTTTATTCTACCTTGTGCCTAGTAGGCACTCCATAAACATTTGTTTAGTGAAGGAGGGACTGATATCAAATTTGGTCAAACAGAACCAAGAACAAAGAGTTTAACCAAAGAAACGGCATCTGGCTGCAGAGGCTTCCTAGGACAGCACAGCCAAAGGTTTCAGTGGAGCTGGAAGACTGGTAGTGGAACTCCTTTGAGGAGGGAGTCCCCAAAACATGCCTTACTGTTGGAGGACTCTCTGTCTTTGCATTTGCCTGGAACATGCTACTCCCATCAACGTGGTAAAAACCATCAGATTTCGAGACTCAGTTCAAGTATCCCTTCCTCTGTTACACCTCTCCTGACCTTTCTAGATAGAAAGAGTGTAAATTGGTTCAGCTTTTCTGTAGCATAACTTATCAAGATATATCAAGAGTGATGAAAATACGAAGACTTGTTACCCTAGGAATTGTGCATCTAGGGTGTAACTACAAGAGAATGGGGCCTAGTTCTGGGCTTTAATAACCCAGTCCTTCCCAGGTCTTTAACCTAAAGGAAAATTATGACCATTCTAAGAAACGAAATCGGAATAGAATGGCTTCTTTACAACCATAACTAGTCAAAATACTTCATTATTACAGCTAGTATTTTCAGCCTTTTCATCAGCACTGCTAACACAAATAATGTGTAAAGTGTCAAAACATAATAAAATTGTTCCTAGCCTTTCTATTTAACCTTGCTACTCTGACCACCTCTCCCCTGACTTCAGGGGGTCCATCCTAATTTAATATTGATCTAAATAAAACAGGCTGCCAGTAAACATGTATCTCAGAATTAAATAGGAATTATTTTTAAAGTACTACAAGGACATAATTAAAGCTTTCCAGACAGATGTTCATGAATACATTGTTGATAACATAGAAAAACTAGAGACAGTCTAAACTTACAAACTAAGAGATTGGTTGAGTAGACAGTGGTGTATCTTGACAATGGAATGTAAGATGACATTAAAACTGATGTAAAAATAGGTTTAACATTGAATGAAATAAGAGTATCATTCCACTTTTGGTGGGGAAAAGTGTGTGTGTGTATTTTACACATGCACATAAAAAAATGGGTACCATTTAATTGTGTTAATTGGGATTATCTCCGGGTGGTCATGTTATGGTTTCTTTTATTTTGCTCTTTTTGCTTGTCTGTATTTTCTCATTTTTCTCAAATAATGTGTATTACCTGTGAATTCAAAATAATTTGTTTGTCTCTGAGATATATTACATAATGTATTTTCAGCTTTATTATTGGAAAAATCTGTGCCCTTATTCCATTTCAACTAAAACAATTTGAGGTTTGTATCATTTATTTCCTTTGAGTACCCTGTTGTACAATTTTTGCTAAAGACTAATGATAAGGCTAAAAGGCAAGAAAAGCAACCAGACCGGATACTTAAATAAGTTTGGATTAAATAACCAAGAACTGATAGCTACAAACTAGAATTTAATTTTCTTTTTCTCCATCATTAATTTGTTTGTCTTCCATTTTTAAAAGCATGCTGATCCCATTTTCAATGAAGAATTGCTTCCAGTTACTTTGTAACCTCAAGGTCCCAGCAGCTGGTTTTAAAGACACAGTTAAAAGTGGGCTCATTTTACAGTCAGTTTCCAATGATGTTTACCAAAACCTGGCTGTAGAAGACTGGATCCATGACCATATGAATCTAGAAGCCAAGCCGGTTCTTTTCTTTTGGAGGAATTCTCCCTCTGTTGTAATTGGTCGGCATCAGAACCCTTGGCAGGAATGTAACCTGAATCTGATGAGAGAAGCAGGTGTAAAACTAGCTCGGAGGAGAAGTGGAGGAGGAACAGTCTACCATGATATGGGTAACATCAACTTGACTTTTTTTACAACCAAAAAAAAGTACGATAGGATGGAAAATCTAAAATTAGTTGTTAAAGCTCTGAAGGCTGTCCAGCCGCAGCTGGATGTGCGGGCTACCAAAAGGTTCGACCTTTTACTTGATGGACAGTTTAAAATCTCAGGAACAGCTTCCAGGATTGGCCAGACCGCTGCTTATCACCACTGCACTTTGCTATGCAGTACCGATGGGACCTTCTTGTCATCTTTGTTGAAGAGCCCTTACCAAGGGGTCAGGAGTACTGCCACTGCGAGCACACCTGCCTTAGTAAAAAATCTTATGGAAAAAGATCCCACCCTGACCTGCGAAGTAGTGATAAATGCTATTGCCACAGAGTATGCTACATCTCATCAAATCGATAATCACATTCACCTGATAAACCCAACAGACGAGACGCTGTTTCCTGGAATAAACAGCAGAGCCAAAGAACTACAGACCTGGGAGTGGATATATGGCAAAACTCCAAAGTTCAGTGTAAACACTTCCTTCAGTGTGTTATATGAACATTCACACTTGGAAATTAAAGTATTCATAGACATAAAGAATGGAAGAATTGAAATCTGTAATATTGAAGCACCTGACCATTGGTTGCCGCTGGAAATACGTGACAAGTTAAATTCAGGTTTTATTGGTAGTAAATTTTGCCCAATTGAAACGACTATGCTTACAAGTATATTACATAGAACATGTCCAGAAGATGATGAACTACACAGTAAATGGAATATGCTCTGTGAAAAAATTAAGGGAATAATGTGATTCCAAGTAAATTTCTTAATATCGACAGTTTCAATGACAGAATTAAAAATGTTTACAGTGCATTGTCTGTCTCTTAAAATAAAAAAGATCTAGTCTCCTTCAGTAACTTCTCCCTATTTGAAATTGTCTATCACCTATCCTAGTCCATATTTTCCATTGATGTCTAAGATTCTCTCTGTCTTTATTGATTTTAATACCTGGCTGCATTTGTATTTCACCTCCTTCCTCTGTTACCATCTTGGGGTTGTATACCATATGGGACACTCTGACCTCAGAGTCCGTTCTCTTTCTTACCTCTAGGGAATATAACCCCAGCTTCTTGCCACCTCTGATACCTTAAACTCTAAAATTCTCCCGTTTCATTGTTTCCTTATCCTTCCGTCCTCTCCCATTAAATCAAGCTTATTGCACTTTTCTAAGCCAATAACTTTTCCTCAGTCTCTTGCTTCAATTCCATTTCTTACCAGCATTCTCATTTGTTTCTCTTGACCTATCATAGCCACCCTTTTTTTTTTTCCAACAATTGATTTCCACTCTTATACCCAGATGGCAGGCAATGCTAGAAGAAAATTCACAGTTTTCAACTTGTATTTCTTTGTTCTGTTGGTACCAGATTCGACTCACCCGTTGACTCCCCCTCATTCTTCAGAGGCCTTATTCGTAAATGTTCCCACTCTTCCTAAGCTCAGAATTCCATTACTCTTAATCTGGTCACAAACCTTGATTTATAATTTGAGAGTGGAGGCTTTCAGAAATGAGCTCCTTCAGCGCCCCCGTGTTCTCTACTTCAACTTTTCTCATTTCATTCAATCTCAAAGAATTGGCTCGAGAATTGGCTGGTGGCTTTTTCCTCTCCAGCCTGTTTGTGCTTTGTATTGTACTATCAGTTACTTATCTCCTTTATCTTGCCTAACTCTCTCTCGACTTTTACTGGATCTTTAGCCTTAGTGAATAGACACGCTCATGTCTCCCCTTTCCCAAAGACTCCTGCTCAAGGCTTTACTCTGTTTATCTCCATCACTTCATTGTCAGACTTCTTCAAAGGGTACCACCACTGCCAACCATTTCCTGTCTCTAAAGTTCACTCACATACTCCTCTTATTTCTACAGTAGTTCCTACATGTTTATTGAGTGCCTACTCTGTGCCAGGTACTTTGCTAGTTGTTGGATGTTCATGGTGAGTGAAAGCGACATGCTCACTGAGCTTAAGAACTGACAGTTTAGAGCAGTGGTTTCAAACTTTTTAAAAACTGGAGTAAAAAATGTATTTTATATTGTGCACCAGCACATACATGTTGCCTATACCTAACAAGTTTCACAATACGATGCTTATCCTTTACTACTTACTTATCTGATATTTTATATTCAATTTTATTTCTTTTAAAAATTGACTTTATGACCCATTAATAGGTCAAGACTTGAGTTTTTTAAAACTAGGGAAAGAAATCAGTAAATGCTTACAAAATGAGAAAAGTATGAAAGAAAAGTCCAGGCAGTTACACAATACGGGCTCCCTAGCTAGAGCGATCAGGGACCTGACATTGAAGCTGAGCCCTGAGGAATGAGAAGTGGAGCAGGGAGGAGAGTAATCCGGATTCACTGGTTATCTATTGCTACATAACAAACCACTCCAAAACTTGGTAGCTTAAAACAACAACAGTCATTTATTCAGTCCAAGATCAAGGTGACAGCAGGTTTGGTTTCTTCTTTTTTTTTTTTTTTTACATCTTTATTGGAGTGTAATTGCTTTACAATGGTGTGTTAGTTTCTGCTTTATAACAAAGTGAATCAGTTATACATATACATATGTTCCCATATCTCTTCCCTCTTGCGTCTCCCTCCCTCCCACCCTCCTTATCCCACCCCTCCAGGTGGTCACAAAGCACTGAGCTGATCTCCCTGTGCTATGTGGCTGCTTCCCACTAGCTATCTACCTTACGTTTGGTAGTGTATATATGTCCGTGCCTCTCTCTCGCTTTGTCGCAGCTCACCCTTCCCCCTCACCATATCCTCAAGTCCATTCTCTAGTAGGTCTGTGTCTTTATTCCTGTCTTACCCCTAGGTTCTTGCAGCTCTATTTATAATAGCCCGGAGATGGAAACAACCTAAGTGTCCATCATCAGATGAATGGATAAAGAAGATGTGGTACAAATATACAATGGAATATTACTCAGCCATAAAAAGAAATGAAATTGAGCTATTTGTAATGAGGTGGATAGACCTAGAGTCTGTCATACAGAGTGAAGTAAGTCAGAAAGAGAAAGATAAATACCGTATGCTAACACATATATATGGAATTTAAGAAAAAATAAAGTCATCTTCTTTTTTAAAAAAATTATTTTTTAATTTGGCCACACCTGGCAGCTTGTGGGATCCTAGCTCCCTGACCAGGAATTGAACCCGAGCCCCAACAGTGAAAGCACCAAGTCCTAACCACTGGACCGACAGGGAATTCCCAGGTTTGATTTCTTCTGAGGCCTGTCTCCTTGGCTTACAGGTGGCACCTTCTTGCTATGCCCTCACATAGTCTTTCCTCTGTGTGCGTATCTGTGTCCAGATGTCCATTTCTTATAAGGACACCAGTCATATTGTATTAGGGCCACCCTAAAGACATCATTTTAACTTATTTCTTTGAAGACCTTATTTCCAAATATGGTTACATTCTGAAGTACCAGGGGCTGGGATTTCAACGTGTGAATTTCTTGGGGGGGGGTAGGGGGGGCTGCGGTTTGCACAATTCAACCCATAACAGGGGTTTCAGGACTCGGAGACCTTCAGACATCTTCGCCTGAAACAATGTAACCCAGTGTTTGGCTATCACATTAATTTCAGTCCTCTTAGGAGATCTTCTCCTTTCATGTATCTCAGTGGATCCAGATCCCATCCTTGTTTCTGAGGGATTGTGGGGAGCAGAGGCGGACACACAGGGTTTTGCTGCAGCTGGATATCTCAAAATGGGAGCAGGGTAAGGGAAGGGGATTTTTCAAGTTGCTCCTGGGACAAACACAGGTGCCAGGCTAAATGTTCTTCATTTGAGGCAGGTTTCACGGGCAGGCCCCATTGTTCTTTTGCAATATTAAATACCAAGTAAACACAATTTTGAAGGGGTTGTTCATGGGCCCGTTTTTAAGCACTACATGTGTCACAACAACTGAAAATTATTTTCTAAGCAAGGTATAAAAATCCTGACATGATGTGCTTGGTGCAATAAAGCAGCCATGATGTTCTGATACCCTTTGTTTCTCGAGAGAGAGGATGACATCAGGTGAAGGCTGTTAAGGGCTGCAGGTTCTAAAAGGGAAATCTGACGAGCATTCCTGGAACACATGGATTAAAGGCATGTTTTGCAGGTCGATTCTGCAGAACTTTCTGCATGTCTGCATATGAGGATGAAGGGGAGGGAGGAATCAAGAATGACGCCTAGATTTCTTACTTAAGCAACTGGATGGATGGGGGTACATGGGAGCAGTGGGGGAGTGTGTATCAAGTTCAGTTGGGGCCTGTTATGTTTGAAATGCTTGTGTGTTTCTGAGATGCCAGGTGAAATGCCAAACAGGCAGCTGAATATGTGAGATTAGAATTCCAAGGAGAAGTCTTAGCTTAATAGGAGTTGACAGCATATAGATAGTATCGTATATCATGAAAATGGATAATTGTGGACTTGTGTAATTCATCTAAAGTTTAAAGTGTTTAGCATCCAAGTCCCCTACGTTTGGGGAATCCTCCAACTTACAAATCTTGGTGGGAGGTGAAGCGCACCTTTTGGAGGAGGCCATCAAGAGGATGTGACCGCCAGTTGTCCTTCAAACTGGACCCAGGCAATCAGAGGCTCCTAACCTCCTCCCCTGTCCATGGAATGTATGTTCTGCCCACTGTTCCTGTGCCAGGAGGCCACCAGGTCTGGCTTCACTCAAGCTTTCCCCTGTTGCCATGCAAAGCAGGCTGCCACCGTAAGGGCATTAGAGAAGCTGAGTACCATTTATGGATACCCTTGTCCAATAGACAGTGACTGGGCAGTCACATTTTAAAGGTCATGATATGCAAGTGTAGAACAAAGAATGTTGCCCACCATCCAGCTCTACAAGGATCAAGTCATTAGCCACTGCAGTCGCTGACTGACGGTGCACCCTGAAAGGAATTCAGGACGAAAAACAGGATGAGAACATATATGCTTTGGAAAAACAGGCCCCTTAGATAGATATATCTCAGGAAGATTTTTAGAGAACCCAGATTCTTGCATCTTTGCATACATAGAAAAAGCACTAACATCATTAACTAATATATCTGTTCCTCATGACCAGCACTAACCTTTTACTGAGATGTATACTTCACTGCACCGTTTCCCCGGCCAAAATCACATATATACTGGCTTCTTCCCCTGTGTCTTGGGGAGCAGTCCCCTCTGGGCTACCAAGAGGCTGTTTCCCAGGCTATAGTCCTCACTAAGTTTTCCGAATAAAACTGAAACTAACAACTCTTATGTTGTGCCTTTTTCTTTCAGTCAACATAAGATTGGGTGAAGGAACATGACACTGAAGGAGGTTCTGTCTCTCCTACAAGCTACAACCAGCAGAGTCGGTAGAAAGGAAGAATGAAACATTAAAGCAGCAGATTGAATTACTAACAGGTAAAAACCACCTTGGCCAGATGGACTAAAGTACTATCCCAGGCTTTAAGACATTTGAGTGATCAACCAGGAGGGCCTGCTGCCCCACAGGCCAGATGGGAGACCCTTGCTTAGACACACAATACCCACAGTAAGGTATGGAAATTGCAGGAGACAGCCATTTCCCTCTCACTGTGGATCTACGTGCTATGCTGCTGAGAACACCAAGCCCCGTCACACCTGGGAGGGGAGTTTGCAATGGGATTTGTAAAGGGACGTCCCACCAAGACGGGTGAGTTACTTTGCATCCCTGTATGAGGAGGAATGACTCATTCTCCACTGGGATGCTGATGTCCTGCTGCAAACCAGACCCATCCAGGTACTACACCTGGAACAGAACACACACCTTTGAAAAAGGGGAGAAGGTGGGAGTCCTGGTCTGGCAGATCCTGCCCCGTCCATCTCCTCACACCTGATAGTGCTTCCTCCCCCAGCCAACATGGAAGGTACACACAACTAGGTCAAGTTCCTAAAGCTGCAGCCACATTAACATCTAATTATCAGGCCACAAGTGTAATTCTTTTTTATTTATTTATTAATTTTTTTTTCCCCCCAAGTGTTAATTCTTTTTTTTTTTTTTTTTTTTGTGGTACACGGGCCTCCCAATGCCGTGGCCTCTCCCATTGCGGAGCACAGGCTCCGGACGCGCAGGCTCAGCGGCCATGGCTCACGGGCCTAGCCGCTCCGCGGCATGTGGGATCTTCCCGGACCGGGGCACGAATATGTGTCCCCTGCACCGGCAGGTGGACTCTCAACCACTGCGCCACCAGGGAAGCCCCACAAGTGTAATTCTTATAGGGGAAGACCTCCCCATACAAGTTCCTACTAAAAAAATGGTTACTACCTAGTACTTAGTTTAGGAGAACTCCAATATTTAAAAGGTAGGGTGGAGGAGAAGCAAAGTGTGTTACACGGAAGTTGAGATTCAAGAAGGGAGTGGCCAGGGACTTCCCTGGTGGCGCAGTGGTTATGAATCTGCCTGCCAATGCAGGGGACATGGGTTCGAGCCCTGGTCCGGGAAGATTCCACATGCTGTGGAGCACCTAAGCCTGTGCGCCACAACTACTGAGCCTGTGCTCTAGAGCCCGCGAGCCACAACTACTGAAGCCCGTGCGCCTAGAGCCCATGCTCCACAACAAGAGAAGCCACCGCAATGAGAAGCCCGCTCGCCACAACGAAGAGTAGCCCCCGCTCGCCGTAACTAAAGAAAGCCCGTGTGCAGCAACGAAGACCCAATGCAGCCAAAAGTAAATAAAATGAAATAAAAATAAATTTTAAAATGCTGTGAATTCAGAACACAATGATAAAAAAAAATTACAAAAAGAAAAAGGGAGTGGCCAGCTAGGTCTAATACTCCTGAAACAAGTAACACGAGGGTTAAAAAGTGTCCATTGGATATGGTGGTATGGAGGTCACTGCTGACCTTGATAAGAACAATTTCAGTGGAGTGACTGGGTAGCCGGATAGAAGTGAATTGAAATGTGAATAGGTGGTGAGGAAAGGGGAAAAAACTGTATAGAGAACTCCAAGAAATTTGTTCATGAAGAACAAAGAAACAGGGTGTATCTGGATGGGAATGTATGTACCGCAGGAACAACCCAGTAGAGAGAGATTGCTCAAAGGACCAAATCCTTGGTCAGGTCAAACTTGCTGAAAATGTGGCAATCTTCCTCGTATGTTAGGACTATTAACCCTTTTCCTATATGTTGTAAATTTGATCTCATATGTTTTTAACTTTTTTATGGTTCCCTTTATTCAAGTTTTAAATATTTATATGATCATGTGCTCTTTACTTTCCTTGATAATTCCTGGGTTTTGTGTTATGCTTAGTACATTCAGTGGAGTTTAAAAAAAAAAGTGTTTGAATATTTCATTTCATTAGCCCTTTAACCCATTTAGAATAATTTCTCTATGTGGCATAAGGTAGAGATCTAATGTTACCTTTTGCAAACTTTTATTGGCAGTCTACTTGTTTCCCACTAATTTGAAAGACCTTTATTATCTATTATGTGCCCATACACACATCCACTTTCTCTCAGGTGTGTTTCTGGATTCCTTATTCTGTCCCAGTGACTTATTTGTCCATTCTTATGCCCAAACATTTACATATATATATATATATATATATATATACATATGTAAATGTAAATAGGTAAATGTCTGCTAAAGACACTTAATTGTAACAAAATTATCGGTGGTTATTTTTCTCTGGTTGTTAGACCCACAGCCCATCTGTCTCTTAAGAGTACTCTAATTCATGATTTTTCTTCCTGGACCCTAAATTCCCAGGGGCAAGATTAAAGCATCCAATTCATCTTCTTAATAGGTGCTCATTACGTGTTGATTCACTCTCCAACAGTCAAATAGAGAAAATCTGGTAAAATGTTTAAATTAACCATATGACTTGAAACACTGTAACTCTACTGAGCAATGTATTTATAAAAATACTTAGGATTGGTCACACAACTGAACAATGAATCCATAAATTAGTAGAAATGTAAAAGTTTATTGTTAAACTCTTACGTTACAGGAATGATCTGTCCAAAGTAAAAAAAAAAGAAAAATCCAATATTCATTTAAAATAGAAACATATAATGTAAATTAAGCTACTACCCATCATATTTTTTGTGTGTGCTTATTATGAAAAATGTCCACTGTTGTTTCATGGCATGGTCTTAAATCAAAATCACAATATCCAAGGGAAAAACGACTCTAAGAAGAGAAGAAAAGAAATTTTTTTAACAAAAAGGACCAAAGCCATTTTGTTAAAATAAAAAGAGTGCTACACAGTCACTCACAAGACTATATCCTACCTGTGGTTTCTTAAAATAATCAAGTCCCCTTCCGATCTTAATCATCCATCCATTGTTGAACCTATTGAAATTAGTATATAATATTACATTCCAGACATTTAAGTCAGACAATGACCAAAATTATAATGTATTAAGTGTCAGCTAAATTTCCCCCTAACAAATAAAATCACTTCCTCCAGTGGCAAGAGTTGAACCAAACCTGGGTTTACCCATGGGCTGTGTCTACAGTGAAACAAAACATCCATTAGCTGATAAAGAGTTTAACAATTCAATTAAACCTTCCTCCTGAATTTCACCTTACTGATAAAGCTTCCCAGTTCTGCTAAGAAGTGGCTTCCAAGCGTACTCAGGCAGACTGTGGTGATGTTTCAGGGGTTTCCCTGCCTTGAGGTGGGGGACATAAGCAGGGGGAGCCCTGGCAGGCATGACACAGCGTCCTGTCATGTCTACTAGAATATTTAAAAGACCATGAGAAGTAAAACCACATTAAATAAATATTAGTATCACTAGAAAAGGAAATTATCCCAATGCCATAACACTGTGTATAGCTGAATGACAGAAAAGTACTTCCTCTTCTCACATGACACAGAACATGTAAATTTTATTCCATTAGGAAATAGGAAACTCACATACAGGACAAAATAAGCCAGATTTTTTTTTTCTTCAAAAGTGAAAAGATATGAAAACTGAGCTTTATTTAAATCTTTAATATTTAAATTGAATATTATTTGTAATTATATATAACTTATTATGAGAAATAAAAATAAGTATTTTTCAACTGCATAAAAATTAAAATATTACCATACACTAACCTAATTTCCCGGTCGTGTATCACAGAAGAGTATTCTAATTCCAACTGCACTCCATGATTCCTGAGTGACTCTCTTATTTCTTCCAGGCCACTACTTTGCTGTTCTTTCCCACTGCCCTGTTAATAGGAAAAATACAACTTTTTGCCTCAGTTATTAATATTTTAAATTATTCCTAAACTATGCAATGTGTATCATAGGTGAATTAAAATGAAAAGAGTCTATACTAGTTTCATTGTCCATTATTGCAAACAAGCAACCGAAGAAGATGAAGTAGTTTAAGAGCAACTGTTTTTATCAAAATAATTGTTTTTTTCTCTAACGTGAACATAACACAACTCTGTCCTATCTGCTAAAATGTGTTTTATTACCTTAGCATTCTGTGGCTTGGCAAATCTGTAAATTTTTTTTTTTTTTGCGGTACGCGGGCTTCTCACTGTTGTGGTCTCTCCCGTTGCGGAGCACAGGCTCCGGACGCACAGGCTCAGCGGCCATGGCTCACGGGCCCAGCCGCTCCGCGGCATGTGGGATCTTCCCGGACCGGGGCACGAACCCGTGTCCCCTGCATAGGCAGGCGGACTCTCAACCACTGCGCCACCAGGGAAGCGCCCTGTAAATATTTTTTATAATTTCTAGAGATGCATGTTTTTTCATAGTAAATTTCTCAGCATGGCACAGGACTCGTTTACTAATAAACCCAGATATCTTTAGTTTTTCTGTAAAAGGAAGTGAAAGTGAATAAACCTATATTCAATTAAAGAATAAATAAAATGTATTTTAATGGTGCTGTTTCGTTATTCAGATGGGGCTTCCTTCTTCTCAAATTAATCCTAGAAATATGAATTCTTTAGAAGCATTCCTATTTAAATCAAAATCAAGATGACAGAAATTGTCAATAATGCAGACAGTGTGATTGCCTCATAGAATATCCAAGAAACTGAGAAACTACTTGAACAAGAGAGTTTAGCAAAGTGGCCAAATACAAGATATGACATACTGAAATCAACAGCATTTTCCCCAAGGTGTTTTATGCCGGTTGTTAGAGAATAAGTTCATTCCCAGTGAAACAGCTCTAGCTGAAGCATGACGTCCAGGTTTGCCTCGAACTACACCCTGCAACTGAGTAAAGTTCATGACGTTAAGAGACAGTAAATGCCTTCAGATACCTACTTCATCCAGAGAGGTGAGGAGATGAATAGTTTTTATCTTACATGGTCTCTTAACCAGCATCTCGCAAAATCGAAGGAAGTTATACAGCTGAAAGACATTAGGAGGCGTTATTACTAACTCGTACATTTAAAACAATAACGTTTCATCGTACGGGAGTACATTTCACCTACCTGATGAGTGTGTCTAATGTAAGGATCTTCTATCCAAACTTCCGTAACTGTTTCATTCAGGTATTCTTGAAAAAGTGACTCATAACTGAAACCTGTTGCGTTCTCTTCTATTTTAATTTGCTTGTGATATTTTCCAGCTACAAAACACAAGCTTCCATAATAAAACCAGGGACTACTTCCTTTCTTTTTATACATACTATATTTGTATCCAGTAATAAATCAGCATCAGATACAAGTTAATTTTTTTTTAACTCGTGCAGTCAGCAAACATTTTTGAATGCCTACTCCATGCCAGGCACATTGCAAGATGCTACACCCGCAAAGGTAAATTCCATGTGGGATTTTTTGCCTTCATGGAGGCCGGGCAAGTGGGAAAGTCCAGAGATTTCTTGGAACAGGTTCTTGAACTAAATCCTATAGACCAGGCAGTTTATTCAAGAGGGAACCATATGTATAAAGATATCTAATATTCCTGCCACCATGAGTAGAACCACAAGCTATGAGTCAGTGGCCATCTGGTCCTTCTCTTCAGATTTAAGTCTTTTTATGTCTTGCAACTGAATAGCTGAAGTATTAAATATATAAATGCAAAATAATATGGAGTCTAGGAGTCTTTCTTAGAACTTGTAGAGACTGTGTTAAGCAGAAATTTATAGTACTTCTTAATAACCCAAGCCAAAGCCCAGAATGCCACAGCGTCAGCAGGGTAGTTCCATTGTTTGTGTTTATCCAAAATGGCTAATTATTGAATAAGTTATCGAAGACCTTTATGTTTTTTTTAAAAATATGACGCTTAATGGTAGTTCCTAATTTATATGGTGGTTGCACTTTTAAACCTTGTTTGAAAACCAGTAGTTTGGATTCTGTTCCTAATAGTTCCAAAGATAGAACGTTACCAACCGTGCATCGGTTTTCAAGCCAAGCTAGCCACACAGGTTAATTTAACCCACAGTATTCAAACCACAATGCTGATGGTACTATATTTCATCCAAGTTTTAGAGGGAAATTGCATTGTGGATTTCAATTTGGGGTGAAGGAAACAATTTTATTCCCACTCAACAGAGGTCCTCAATGGGGGTAGTCAGGGTGTGCGCTAGTACAGAATACCAGGAAGAGGTGGGGAGAGGGCTGGAGTAAAGAGCAGCTGAGGGCCGGGGGCACTGGGTTTTTTGAGGGCAGTAGTTCCACTGACTGTAGAAAGCAGCAGCCGTGCACTTCAGGTGGCAATGGCCATTTGTTTCTATATGTTTGTAAACTGGATCCTCATTGAGTAGAGAACCAGTTATAAATAGGGAACCATACCTCCTGCACCTCTAATCATTAGGAATACCTAACTCCTGAAATGTCTTGACTCACAACGAAAATCTCAAAGAAGTCCCAGGAGTTTCTTGAGCTACTTTAATATTTCGGTCATTTTATAAAGGGAAATACAAATAAAATACAGGATTTATATTCAGTATTCCTCTGTAGTATTATTTAAACTGGAGTCTACACGTAAGCTTCACGGGGATCTATGAACTCCTTAAAATGGCATGCGAAGTTCTGCAGTACGTCGAGCTGTCCTCAGATTCTCAGGAGGGTATCTGAGCCCCACCTTCCCCCCACCAGGGAAGAAAAAGGTTAAGAACAGCTCGTGTACAGACGAATGGAAATGCAGAGTAGACCTGCAAGCTCCAAAGGGCACAGCCAGAAACACTGGGTGAAATGGGCTTTATCACAAGAGCACATACACATACTCTCCGAAACAGCCTCTTTACCTTCTTTTTCTTGATCCAAGTATTTCTTTATGTTTTCTGCTCTATCCATGTAGTCAGAAATTCTTTTTCTGAGATTACATTTCTTTGTTACATCTTTGGTGCCTACAAATTAAAAATAAAAAATACACTTTCAAGTTTCAAAACAGGCTTCCTATTTGGTACAAGCAGTATTTCCCATTTCCCAAGTTTTCCACGGCTTTCCTGTTCTTTGGCATGGTCTGTCTTGGTCCTAAAATGCACAAATAATAGGCCCAAATTTAGCTTGATCATGTAGGGCCTTCATTTTTTTCACTAAGCACTTGAAGCAGCTTTATTTAAGAGTGGGGACTCAGACACCATGTCTCACTGCTGAGACTTCAACTCTGGTGAGGAAACAAAGGTGGCTTATTGATGTCACTGAGTCTGAGCACTATTTTGTCCTAATTACCCATAAGTTTGAAATCTAAGCATAATCAAAAGAGAGCAAACAATATCTATCTTTCTTCCACAAAACCAGCGTCTGTTCCAGACTTCCCCTTTATGGTTTATGCTGAATCATTTTCCCAGCCACCCCGAAAATGGAAGGTATTTTTGAATATACATTATCAATAAAGTCTTACTCCAAGCCCCACCCCCAATCAGTCACCAAATCAATTCCTGGCTCCTTCCTTCCTCCCTTTTAATACTGCTTTTATTTTCCATTATAATTTTATTTTTAAACCCTGAGTTTTAAAACATTTTATTTTGAATTAACTATATATTTATGGAAAAGCTACAAAAATGGCACAGAATCCCTTCACCCAGATGCCCCTAGTATTAACATATCACACAACCATGGTACAATTATCAGAGTAAGTAACTTAACATTGACACGACACTATTAGCTCATCTACAAACCTAAAGAAAGTTAGTGGGAAAGTTCGTTTTCTGGTCCAGGATCCCACATACCATGTGGTTGTTATGTCTCTTTAGCCTCCTACGATCTGTAACAGTTCCTTTAGTGTGTCTCTGCCTTTTATGACCTTGACATTTAGGAAGAGTACATGGTCAGTTATTTTGTAGAATGTCTCTCATTTGGGGCTGTTGTGTTTTCTCATGATTAGACAGACTGAGGTTATGCATTTTTTTAGCAAGAAAATCACAGAAGTGTTGCGCCCTTCTCAGTGGGTACACGATGTTGATGTGTCTTATTCCTGGTGACGCTGACTTTGGTCACTTGGTTAAGGTGGAGTTCACAGATTTCTCCACTACAAAAATCACTATTTTCTCTTTTGTATGGAATCGCTATCTTGTGGGAAGATATCCTGTCTCTCTCCACTCTTCATCCGCTAATTTTAGCATCCATTGATGGTCTTTGCCTGCAATGATTATTACTGCAGTGTTTGCCAAATGGTGATTTTCTATTCCCATCATTCCTCTTTAATTTATTAATTGGAATTCCACTGTAAGGAAGAGCTGTCTCTGCTCTCCCATCTACTTACTTATTCAACTACTGATTTATATCAATATGGACTCATGGATATATCTTTTATTCTATGGGTTGTAATCCAATACTATCAATCTTTTCTTGCTCAAATTTTACCAGTGTTGGCTTTAAGAGTTCCATCATGTTGGCTCCTTTGTCCTTTTGACATAACCCATCATTTTTTGAGCACTTCCTTACTTTTTGGTGCAAAATGTTTTATTTTCCTTGCCCCAGCCCTGGAATCAACCATTTCTCCAAGGAGACCTGGTTCCTTTTATTGGAGAATGGTATCAAGAAATCATATTTTGGGTACTAACTGTGCTCACTGCTACTCAGGGAGTCTTAACACTACCTCTAGACCCTTTCCGTCAATGCAGGTAGAAAGTACGTGGAGGTTTACTAACACACACATACAACTCTATTTCTATGTCTGTCCATCTGTATCTATATTAAAAACCATGAATTCATGCTGATTACTTTGATCCCATAGGGTTCATTCTAGCCTTCCTCCTTTCCTTACCTGTAACTTCTTTTATTATCCACAATATATTTACTGGCTTGTTCAAGCCTAGTATAGACATAAAATAGTTTGAGAATTCCTAACCCATACCGTTGTGAGAAAATAATTTACCAATTAAAATAATACAATGTTTGTATACTGTTCACTTTGTCTTTAACTTTACAGAATACAGCCAAAATACTATTTTCCAAAGATGCTTAGGTTACCTATTTCTTTCACTCTCCCTTATGTATAACTGAATAACTTAGAGAAGTTATTCACTCCCTCCTCATCCTGCTACCCTACTCCCATTTCTCCTTTCTTCCCACCTCTTTCCCACCCACCGCATATTAAGTAATTAATTTCATTAGTTTCTGGTTTTATCCTTCCTGTGTTTCTTTTCAACAAATGAGGAGACACATGAAAATCTTCTTATATCTTTGTTTTTACATGCAGGTTACCATACTATAGCTACTCTTCGTCCTTTTCACTAAACAATATATCCTGGGAATCACTCCATATCACTTCACAAAGATTCTGCTCAACCCTCTTTACAGCAGTATAGTACTCCATTGTTTGGCTGTACCATGGTTTATGCAACCACTCTCCTACCCAGGGGCATTTAAGTTGTTTCCAACCCTTTGTTGATATCCATATAATCACTGAAATCCTTCCCTTTCAAGTTCTTCTACTGCCAAAATTAATATCATTTAAATCCCCACTTTCTCATGCCTATACTACAGTAGCAT
The DNA here is from genome assembly GCF_949774975.1 of Lagenorhynchus albirostris. Classification (NCBI taxonomy): domain Eukaryota; kingdom Metazoa; phylum Chordata; class Mammalia; order Artiodactyla; family Delphinidae; genus Lagenorhynchus; species Lagenorhynchus albirostris. The sequence goes on along the minus strand of NC_083107.1, from coordinate 7,507,904 downwards.
AAGAAAATCCTAATATACCCATATATCATCCATAAATCTCTTGTGGAGAATCCTGTTTTTTGTCCTAAGGTGATATGAGAACTCATACTCTTCCACTACGTTGATATATGTTCCTCTAAACTCAAAAACTTTGAACTTTTCGTCAGGATTCAGCATTTTACGGACTCTTTACAAAGAGGCAGTATGAAAAGTGGCTAACAGCAAAGCATCTGGAGTCAGGCTGTTCTAGTTCAAAACTTGCTTTGTCACTTTTGCCTATGTGACCTCGGCCAGTTATTCAACCTCTCTGCAACCTCATCTGTAGCACAGAAAGAGTAACAGTACCTTAGAGAGTTGTGGAGATGATTAATTATGAAAGAGACCTGCGTGTAGGAAATACTCAATAAATGTCAATATGATTATCATCTACATCATTTTTTCCATACACCTCCCTCTCAGCCTCCTTTAGAACATTTTATCTAACATCTCTTTTCTTAAGCTCTACTGTTACTTTGCTCCTGCCTATAAATATACTCTATTTTCCCTGTCCTCTACAAATATAGTACTCCTTTCTTAATCATCATCCTTGATCAGAGTTTGATACTATAGACCCATTCCTCAAACATGCCTTGGTTTTCCAGGCTTGAAATCATACAGCCATCTTCAATTCCCATTCCAACATCTAATCACGTGCCAGTGCCAGTAATTCAATGTCCAGACTGTTCCCTCCCTTTCCTAATACTGGTGTTGCCCCCCTGGTTCATTCAGGCCCTTATCACCTCTCATCTTGACTTCTGCAGGAGCTCCTTAGTTGGTCTGCTTGACTTCAGTATCTTCAGGTTAATGTCTCTCCTACGCTCTTGCCATATTCACTCATTTATTCAAGAAATATTTACTGAGAACTTACCACATGCCAGGCATTGTTCTAAGCACTGGAGACGTAGCAGTTAAGTCCTCCCCTATCATTCAAATGAGAGGAAAGACAACAATAAAAATAAATTGGTAGGGCTTCCCTGGTGGCACATGGGATGCAGGGGGGCCTGCCATGCAGGGGGACATGGGTTCAATCCCTGGCCCAGGAAGATGCCACGGAGCAACTAAGCCCATGCGCCACAACTACCGAGCCTGCGCTCTAGAGCCCGTGAGTCACAACTACTGAGCCCGCGTGCCACAACTACTGAAGCCCACGTGCCTAGAGGCCGTGCTCCACAACAAGAGAAGCCACCGCAATGAGAAGCCCGCGCGCTGTAACAAAGAGTAGCCCCTGCTCGTCGCAACTAGAGAAAGCCCATGCGCAGTAGCAAAGACCCAACGCAGCCAAATAAATAAATAAGCAATGGGAAATTCACAATAGTCAAAAGGTAGAAGCAATCTAAGTGTTCACTGACAGATGAATGGATTTAAAATAAATAAATAAATTGGTAAAACATGTATGTTAGATTGTGGTAAGTGCTATTAAATAAAATAAAGCAAGGAAGAAGGATAAGGGAGTCCTGGGATGGGGGTTGTAATTTTACACTGGGGGTCAGAGAATGTCCTCACAAATAAGGTGATATTTGTGTAAAGACCTGGAAGAGGAGCGGGAGTAGGTCATGCAAATATTTGGGAGAAAAGCATATTCCTAACAGAGCCGAGCCCTGAAATGCAACTTTAATTACGTCACTCCTTTGTAAAAACTTTAAATGGTTTCTCCTTGTCAATGGAATGAGTTAAAATCTCCTGGCAGCCAAGGCCATCTGCAGTGTGCTCCAAGCCCCAGTCTACCTTTAATCTTTACTTCTCACTCTTTCTCTACAGACCTATGCCACTTGTTTGGTAAAACAGTACAGACAGAATTGGAACACTTTCAGCTGAATTTCTGAAATTCTACTCATCCCTCCAAAACCCCTATCAAAAGCCACCCACACCTTTCCATCCCCCAATGACTGTTAACTGTTTAAATCCTCGTTGCACTTGTCATTATGGCTCCTGGCACTTCTTCCCTGTATTAGAGTTATTTGCATTTACATCTTAACCCGCAAGATCACATCACTGTCTCTCTAAGCCCCACAGGATCAGTGGAGCACAGAGGAGCAGAACTGCTGTGATGCTGCCGCTTCAGAGTCGAACAATGTACACCATCTCTCTTTCTGAGAGTCAGTATAGTAGAGTCTTTAAAGCCTTGGGTTTCAGCTGTGACTCTACCAATTGTGGCAGAACTGGAAAGCAAACTTTATTTTTTATGCTGTAAAATGAGGATAACATCACCTACTTCATAAGGCAATTGTAAGAATGAATTGAGATCATGCTTTTAACGTGCTCTGCACACTGCCTGGCACTCAGCACTTACAAATGATGTTACTCTCATTATCACCACCATCATCACCGTCATCATCATCATCATATGGTCCCTGCCCAAGGTAGAGTTTTACCATTCTGAGAAAAGTGCTGAACATTGAAAAGCAGCCTCTACTATCTCAAAGCTTCTGAAACAAATCAGAAACACTCAGGCTAAAAAGCACAGAGAGGAGATCTGAGGCCAGACTAAGAGCCCCAGGGGCTGGGGAGCAGGGGCTGGTCTTAAGTCAATTTAATACGTAATTACTAGGTGTTTACTACCTACCAGGGATTGTACTGGGTGTTAAGGGTTATCTGTGTACCTCTCAACATTGAATAACCGTGTAACAGAAAGTCTTAACTGTCTCCTCTCACAATCCTATACATTTCTCACACCGAATGTCAGTATACCCATTTCTAATTTAAAAATATATATATATATTTAAACTTTTAATGAAGGGACTTCCCTGGCGGTCCAGTAGTTAAGACTCCGCGCTTCCAATACAGAAGCGCGGGTTAGATCCCTGGTCCGGGAACTAAGATCCTACATGCTGCGGGTCACGGCCAAAAAAAAAAAAAAAAAAAAAAATTTAATTAAAATGTTTAATGAGAAAAGTAAGGAAAAGGGTGTAACGAACACCCTTATTACCCACCACCTAGATTTAAAAATTGTTAGCATTTTGGCATATTTGCTTCAACTTTCTTTTAAAGTAAAATCAAATTCAGACATCATGACAATTCTTCTCCAAACACTTCTTCAGGCTTCATCTCTAAAATTAAGAACAGATTTCGAAAAATACCATACTGCCTAACAAAGTTAATTTTAATGCTACCCAATCCATATTCAACCTTTCCAACTTGATCCCAAAAGGTCTTTTACAGTTCATTCAAACCCCAGTCCTTTCAAGGCTTATCTATTACATTTGGTTATGTCTCTTAAAATTCTAGGATAGTAATCCCTCTTTTATTGACAACATCAATCTACTAAAGATATCAAAGAAATCAGTCCACCTGTCCTGTAGACTACCCTACGTTCTGTATTTTAAGGCTTTCTCGCTGTGCACAGTAAGCGTTTTAATCTTTCAGTCCCGCCCAGACACAGCAGATTGCAGCTCCTTTTCCTCTAGTCCTCCCTCCCCGGCTCACTGCTCACCTTTCAGAACCTGCAGGAGCATATCAATTCCCTCCTGGTAACACACCAGAGCCTGCGGGTAGCGGGACTCGGACTCTAGTTCCAACGCCCGCTTTATCACAGTGACTGCAGCTGTGCTTCCAGAGTCCCGGCGCACGAGAGACCCCGCCATAATGCCAGCAACTCCCTTCCGCCCCAACCACCCACTAGGCTATCGGGTCTGCAGCGGGGCCGGGAGAGGTCACGTGACTCCAATGCGCCTGCGCTCTCTTTTTATGATGCCTGAGTGGGAGGGACTCGGCCGGAACTAAAATGCCAGGGTGTGTGCACTGTGAAGGCCGGATTTGAGTGTGGCACTCTGGGTCCTTTCTCTGTTCCGGTTCCCCTGAGTGGTGAGCTTCAGGCTGAAAGACATTTAGGGATTGCTGGTGAGTGGGGAATGAGTGACCGAAAGTAGTGCATTTTTTCCAGGAGTACATATCTGGGAACCCCATGCAGATGCGGATTGATTTTCTCCATTCGATGCTGTGTTTACGGGTCACGGTAACCTGAATGGAACTACGTCCAGGTACTGTCGCCTGGGCTCCCGAAAAGCCACTGGCCGGCTGGATCCCGTTTCCCAGTTTGTGGAATCCCGGGACGCGGCATGTGGAGCCCCGCCTCCTGGAGCTCGAGGACAGAGCCGCCTCGGCTGGGCAGTCTGGCGGGAAAGGGAATTCAAGTATGTTTTAACATTTTCTGTGCTTCTGCTTTATGCATAACTTCGGCTTTCCTCTGGGGTCAGCCTAACTTGAATTGTTGATGGAGATACAAAATTGCCTAATTTAAAAATTGCCGCATTTTAGAACGTAAATCCTCTGAAGTTGGCAGTTAAAATATTTACCGTTTTACTAAAAGCCGTGATTTTGCAACCGCGTTTTGATCGCCGCCTACCCAGAGCTGCTTTTTCCGCGGTTTTTTGTTTAGTTTTGTTTATTCCAAGAGGCACTTCGGACGCCTGCCTAGAAGGCATTAGGAGTTCAAGAGACATTTCTTGCCTTCAGAGATGTCGATTTATTGAAAGGGAAATCCTATGTTCTGCATTTTCAGTAGTGCCCCCCCCATTTACCATTATGTCTGTTTAGAAAAGGAGCTAGTTTTTTTTAAAGAACAGTTACGCGCATGGTCATTGTAAAAGAGCAACAACAAACCTATCAGACATTACGGGGGTGTGGGACGTCGGGGAGGGGCGGAAATAGCCCTGGTAGCCAGCCCTCCTCTCCCTGGGTATGCTAACGTTTCTCTGATAGCCTTCCAGAGTTTTTCTCTGTTTACACACACATTCACAGACATCTTTTCTTTTTTAATTAATGGAAATGGTGCATCCTTCTCATATGGTGCATTTATTTTCCTGCTTTTGTGTCTTTGCAAGAGAAACTTAATTGTACGGTGAAAGACAGTATAATTGCTTCAAGGTCCAAAAGTTATGTGCCTAATTATTAAGAATAACCTTTATTGAAACTTACAACTTTTGACTGTTACACATTCTGAAGTATGTAAATGACACTTCATTCATTCAGCAAGAATTAATTGAGTGGCTGCTACATGGCAGTGCTGCTTTAGGTAGATGCTTGGGATACATCTGTGAATAGACAGAGCAAGCCTAAAACAAAAGAAAATTTTAAAATGTTTGTGCTTGTGGAACCAACATGCTGTTGGGTGGGAACAGACAATAAACCACAAACCTAACAAAAAATTAAATTATGTTAGAAGATGTTAAATGCTATGGAAAGAAAATCAAGGAGAGTAAGAGAGATTGGGAGTGCTGACAATTGTAGTGTGGGTCAAAATGTTAAATAACGGAGGCAGGGTAGAACTCATTGAGAAGATGAGAATTAGGCCAGAAATTGAAGGTTGTAAGAGAGTTAACTATGTGGATATCAGGGGCATTCCAGGAGAGGGAACAGCCAGTCAGGGGAGTATACCTGCATGGCAGGTTCCAGGACCTGCAACGGGGCCAGTGTGTGTAGCGATTGACCAAGAGTATGGAGGTGGTGTCCTCAAGGCGGGGGTTTAGCACTGGCTGTCACTCTGATTGAAATGGAGAGGCATTGGAGCTTTTTAGTCTTGTAATAAATAAACTTTTAATTTTGGAATAACTAGATTTATGGAAACGTTATGAAAATAGTATGGAGTTCCTACATACCCCCCACACCAAGTTTCCCCTTTTACTAACATCTTACATTAGTATGGTACATTCGTTATAATTGATGAGCCAATATTGATACGTTAGGCCATACTTCATTCAGATTTTATTAGTTTTTACCTGATGTCCTTTTACTGTTCCAGAATACCATCCAAGATACCACATTGTGTTTAGTTGTCAAATGCTCCTTCTGACTATGGCAGTTTGACTATGACTTTCCTTGGTTTTGATGACCTTGACAGTTTCGAGGCAGTCAGGTATTTGAGGAGGTACTGGTCAAGTATTTTGTACAATGTCCTTCAATTGGAGTTTGTCTGATATTTTTCTGTTAGAGAAGTGTTAGGGGTATTTGGAAGGAAGACATAGAAGTGAAGTGCCATTCTCATTCCATCATATCAAGGATACATGCTATCAGCTTGACTTTTATCACAATTGATGTTAAATCACCTCGATGACACAGTGTTTGTTAGGTTCCTCTAATGTAATGGTATTTCCCCCCTTTCTATACTATATTCTGGTAGCAAGTGTTTAAGCATAGCCCATGCCTCAGGGTTGATAGCTTTACTCCACCTCTTTGAGAGCGGAGTGTCTACATAAATTATTTGAAATTCTTCTGTAAGGGAGATTTGTTTCTTCTCCCTCGTTAATTAATTTATTCATCTATTTATATCAGTATGGACGCATGGTTAGTTTATGTTTTGCATTATAAGCCAATACTTTGTTACTTATTTTGTTGCTCACATTATTTCAGCTGTAGCCACTGGGAGCTCTTTCATTTGGCTTCTGGTCCCTTTGACATACCCCCATCATTTTGATTTTTTGAGTAGTTCCTTTCTAGCACTAGGTGCTCCAGACTCATCATTATATATTCCCTGCTACAAACATATAATCAGCCATTTCTCCAAGGAGTCCTGGTTCTTTTTTTTTAGAGAATGCCATTAGAAACTAAGATCTGGGCACTGGGCATGCTCATCGCTACTGGGATGCCATTGCCTTTAGGTCCTCTTGGCTAACAGAGCTAACCCATGTGTGTATATGTATCTATAATTATTTCTATATTCATCGTATCTATATTAAGCTAAACATGAGTTCCAACACTAATCCTCTGTCATTGGATCACATGGATCATTGTAGCCTTCCTCTCTGGCCTGTGTGTAACCTCCTACTCTGATAATGAGAAACCTGGCTCATTGGAAGGTTTTGAGCGGAGGAGTTGACATTATCTGATTTCGGACTTAATGAGATGATTGCTGCTGTGGAGAAAAGACCTTGGGGAAGTTAGAATAGAAGCAGGAAGGCCAGTTAGGAGGCTCTTGTTGAAATCTAAGTGATAAGAGAAAGATTTAACAAAGAGTGAAGCTAAATAAGTTGTGTTAGTACCTAACGCTTAACTTGGGAGGAATGAGTATGGTAGAGAAAATAATTTAGCATTGTCTATTTGATGGGAGGGACGGAGGATTAAGCGTCTCTTCTAAAGAAGCCTTGATACAAGGCATCTAAACAACCAACCAAGCAAACTGGATGATGTGAACTAGAAATTGCTCTGCTGTATTGTAATGTTTGAGGTCTGAAGTCAGAATGGCAGTTATGAAATTCTGATGTACTTCTGAATTCTGAGTTGAGCGGACCATGGATCTAACCCATTAACGGATTCAGACGTTCATCAACAAACACTGGGTGCCTACTGTCCATCAGATGGTGTGCCAGATGCTGAGAGCAGAAGATGAACAAGACAAAATTCTTGTTTTCAGGGCGTAAGGATATAGTAGTTAACTCTTCTAAAACTGATACGTAATTAGTTTTGAGAGACTGGTTCGGTTGCTGAGACTTTTTCTGAAGTCAGGCCCTTCTAATGGGGCATCTCGCATTGATTCCAGTACCTTCATTGCTTTGTCCACACCACAGGAAAGACCTGCAGAGCTCGAGTGAGCCAGAATCTGGTGGGCACTGAAATACAGTACTTGCCCTATTTTGGCATGTTAGGGTATTCTTATTATAGCTTTGTAATAATTTAATGATATTATAATAGTAAAAACTACCATTTATTGAGGGCTTCTTATGTGCCAAGTACTGTTTTAGGTGTTTTCAGAGTAATTCATTTGCAAGATAGGTATTATTTTTTTTTCTGTTCTCTGGGGGGAAAAATTGAAACATACAAATTAAGTAACCTGTCCAAAATATACATGTAGTTCATGAACTTAATCTTTCTGCATTCAGTTTAAGCCGGTTCGCTATAATTGTTTTGTGTCTAAATAAACATGACCTTTAGTTTATAAATGCAATGCATGTTCGTTAAGAATAGTCTAAAAATATAAATGAGCAAAAAAGAACATTCTGCTTTATTTAACAGAAGGGTGTTATGATTTAGTGAAAATATGCTGGACTAGGTATTAGGAGGTTTGGGTTCCAGACCATATACTCTCTTGAAAGCTGGATGCCCTTTGGTAAATGATTGAACTCTCTGGGATTCATTTTCCTCATAAATAAAGTAAGAGCATTGTCAGTCCTAATTAGGAGTTTGGATTTCTTCAGTCCCTTCCAGCTCTTTAATTTTTTTTTTTTTTTGATTCTATAGCAAAGCATAGAATCTGCCCTCGCTGTTGAAGATTTTTTAAACGATAGTAACCTCCATTGCCTATTTTTGTTGAATCAGCCTAGGGTGTAATTTAACTCTTCGGTGAAAATGGGATATGGTTAATGTATAATTACTTCCTATGGTTTTCTTGAACTCTCAATAAAACACCTATTGTAACTTAATTCTTGTCCTTAGTGTATTAAAACAATCAAGATTTTGCTGTTAAACTTCATCCAGTTTTTCAGTTTGAGCTATCCATTTCTAAGACATACCTGACCCACAGATCTGTTTTCTACTTCTCACAGCCCCAAAGGAGAACAGTCACCACACTCATGGCAGGGATTTTGCGCTCAATAGTTCAGAGGCCCCCAGGCAGACTACAAGTAAGTATTTCTTTTCAAGAATTATCTTTTTTTTTTCCTATTCCTTAAGAACTTTTTCTTTCTTTTCTAATTAACAAAACATACAGGCAAGTTAAAATTTTAAGTTTCTTTATATATATATATATATATATATATATATATATATACTTTTTTAATGTTCAACGTTAATTTTATTTGTGGTTTATCTGCTGTTTTATCCCTAAAGATCTGAAATCACAAAAGACCTTTTTCTGGAGAAAATGCTGGTAAAAAATGGCTAGTGTTGATTCCCCATGGCCCACCTTAATCTTTTGAAAGTTTTAGATTTTTTTTCCTTCAGTTATGAAGAGTCCATTTTCAGTAATAGAAAATTAGAAAAATGTAGAAAAGCAGAAAGAAGAGAAACAGTTTCCCAGAGACCATTAATGTTTGTACTTTCATGTATTTCCTTCCAGTCTGTCTTTTAGAAATTTCAGTGGTGCAGCCTAATCTATTCATGAGGTCCAGAGTCTAGATAGGACCTGCTGCTGCCTTTAGATAATAATAATGCCAGGTGCTTTACACACTTACCTTAACCTCAGATTAATCCTGGGTGGTAAGTATTATTTCCTTTTTATAGCTGAGGAAACCGACCCTCTGAGAGGATAAGTATCTCATATATCACAGCTGGTAAGTACAGAGCAGGATTAGAGGCCCAATGTTCCTGGTATGTCAAAGCCCATGTCCTTCACCAGTCCCCCCCTAACCCCCAATTCCCTCCTGCTTATTCTCCCATTGTTTATACCATCTCTGCAGTACAGGGAGGGCATGAAGGGAATGATTATTTTCCACCCAGAGGAGTTTCCTGGTATGAAGGATTAGCAGTGGATCCTTTTTCTTCTGCAGCCTGAGAGAAACACGACTGGAAGATTGTAGAAAGGGAACAAGAGACAGGAAACAGGAGTTGATGGCATTCTTGGGACTAGAAAGAAAACTGGAAACTCATTTTGGCTTTCTTTTACACTGTATTGCTGAAGCTGAATTATCGTATGTTGTCTAGAGCACACTGACAAACTACAACCTACAAGCCAAATTCAGCCCACCACCTATTTTTGTAAAAGTTTTATTGAAACATAGCCACACCGATTTGTTTACATACTGTCAACAACTGCTTTCGCCCTGCTGTGGCAGAGCTGAGACTTGGCTGCGGAAACTGTGTAGCCCCAGAGCTGGAAATATTTACTGTCTGGTTCTTTACAGAAAAATATTGCCAGCTGCTGGTCTAGAAGTTTATATTTAATGTGTTTTTTCTTCATGTTAGTGGTAAGATGAGATGTATTCATTCAGCTAGGGGGCTGAGATAAATGTTTAATAATTACAGGTTAGGTGAGAACAGATTTTGTCACCTAAAAATTGGTAGGTTATGATTTCTGCACTAGATAGAGTTCTAAAAATCAAATGTTTTATGGCATATTTTAGATGGTGACAAAAGGTGTGGAGCCCCTTGTTTGTACAGATTGGATTCGTCACAAATTTACGAAGTCAAGAATTCCAGATAAAGTAAGTTTTTACATTACTGTTTTTGAAAAACATGTTACTGTTACCGGGTCCAAGCTCATTCTGCTCGCCGCAGGGCAGGCCAGTAAATCGGGAGATGAGGTGTTGAGGCAAGGAATAGCGACTCTTATTTGGAAAGCCGGCAGACCGAGAAGATGGCGGACTAGTGTACCCAAAAACCATCTTATTGGGGTCAGGATTCCAGTTTCTTTTATAGAACAGACAGGAGGAGGAGGTGAGGAAGTAAAGTAAAAAGGCCATTTGTCTTGCAAAATCTCCTCCCTCTGCCTGCATGGGGAAGGGATGTGTTAATTTCTTCTTTTCTGTAGCCATTCACAGGTGGTCAGGGTCAGAATGTCTGTCTGTGAGCTGAACAAAGGCCTTTTAGTTTAACAGGCAGAGGGGCAGGGTTCCTTGTGGCAGGCCATTGTCTATGCTTACAGCTATAACAAAAGCAACGAAAAGCAAAGGTTAAAGTAAAAGAAACAGAACCAACATGGAGTCAGAATTCTCTCTTCCCTGTTACATTATGTTTTGAAGGTACCTATTTTTGTAATATTGAAAACTTTCATGTTGAATTATTTGCGGGTATAGGTAGAAGTGTAGAGTTTTAAACATAGGATTTATGTGGGAGGGATAAATTGGAAGATTGGGGTTGACATATACACACTACTATATATAAAATAGATAACTAATAAGAACCTACTGCATAACACAGGAAACTCTACTTAATACTCTATAATGGCCTATATGGGAAAAGAATCTAAAAAGAGGTGGCTATATGTATATGTATAACTGATACACTTTGCTGTGCACGTGATATTGGCACAACATTGTAAATCAACTGTACTCCAATAAAAAGTTTAAAAATAAAAAAAAAATTTTAAATTAAACATAGTAGGATTTATGTAAATGATTATTTAAAGTAAATATGTGCCACTGACCTTTTAAGTACTGGGTTTTGGTCTCAGAATCTGTTTATTCCTGCTTATGGCTTTTTCCCTTGATACTTTGTGTTTTCATATCACCATTGTCCTGAGAGAACAGTGTTTCTTCCTCCTGCTCAGACTGTCTGTGTGGCTCTTGGTTTTCACTTTCTCTATCAGCCATTGCTAATTTGGATCTCCTTCTCTGCTAGATTTGTGTCTACCTATGATTCTTTTAGAAAACACTGACTAAGCCCTCAGTAGATTTCTGTTTTATTTTGATTTCTCCAATTTTTTTGTACTGTGGTAAAATACATGCAACATAAAATTTAAACATTTTTAAGTGTACATTTCACTGGTATTAAGTACATTCATATTGTCGTGTGACCATCACAGCCACCATCTCCAGAATGCTTCATCTTGCAAAACTGGACCTCTGTACTCATTAAACAGTAACTCCTCATACCTTCTTCCCCTAGTCCCTGGTAACCGCCATTCTCCACTGATTTTTTTAAAAGCTAAAATAGTATTACCATTGACTATTTAGATACCTTTAATGTGCTTGATGTTCTTTTATCAGAAATCTTTTTTTTCAAGTCATGGTCCACAACTGCATTGTCTTATATGTTTTCATGTTTCTTAGACTGTAAACTTCTGGAAGAAATGATAGATACAGATGTTAGCATTTGTTTAAAATGTGGGGGGAGTGATTTTGATCACTGGTTGTAGTGAGCATGAAAACTTTTAAACTTTATAGAAATGACTCTGAGATTTGCATCTCCAGCTCTTTGCCTATCTTCTGAACTTACTCCTATATTCTCCTGTAGTTTCTAGACCTTGCTGCTTAGATAACCTGTAGGTATTTCAAGTTATCCAAAATTAGACTCATTGTCTTACAAATGAGGTTGTCCTCCAGACAACCAAACTAAAAGAGAGTGCTTGTCCTGTATTAGTGATGTCAATTAATGCTACCATCCTCTACCTGATTTCCCAGACTAGAAAGCTCTAAGTCAGTCTCAACCCTATCTTCTCCCTCACCCACCACAAATCCATCTATTTGATTACCTAAAGTCCCCAAATCAGCCTCTTTCTGTTACAGCTGCTGTAATTCAGACTCTTAAACCATGGCTCTAAGTGCTTCCTGAGTTTCCTTGTATCAGTCTCCACTTCCAGTTCATTTGAAAGAGTTTTCTTTCTGAATCTATTTTTGAAATGTCATTTTGCTTCAAACCTCCAATAACCTTATATCCATTCTGGGAATTTCTAAAGACTAAGCATAGTTAAGCTTAGTTTAACTTCTCACCCTGCATTGCTTTTCCTATTTTTTTCTACCTTAGTCACACAGAACCACTTACTTTTCCTGAATATTTCATGCTCCTCACACCATTTCTTTAATTCTTCTCTCCTTTTCTTTGGTGCACCTACCCCATCAAAATTTCTAGAAAAATACCCTTCATCCTACCCACCTGGAGGCAAATACTGCTAACACCCTCCACATACTTTTCTGTTAAATATTTTTGAAGATGTGCATCATCTTGCCTATAATGCTTCTCCAGCTGCTTTCATCGTTTAGCAATGCAATGTGAACCCTCTGTGGATAAGTTAATGATTGAATAATACCCTTTTTGATTAAAGTACCATCTTTTTTTGGCCTTCCTCAGTCTGATTCCCCAGAGGTATGACTCTTGACCTAATGTTTTTGACACCTTTATACAAATCAGGATAAATATATATATATATATATATATATATATAATACACACACATGTATATATAATTGTTAGAATCATATTTAGAATTTAGGGGAGAGACCTTCAAGATGGTGGAGGAGTAACATGTGGAGATCACCTTCCTCCCCACAAATACATCAGAAATACATCTACATGTGGAACAACTGCTACAGAACACCTCCTGAACGCTGGCAGAAGACCTCAGACTTCCCAAAAGGCAAGAAACTCCCCACGTAACTGGCCGTGTGGCTGACAGGGCCTTCGTGCTCCGGCCAGGTGTCAGGCCTGTACCTCTGAGTTGGGAGAGCCGAGTTCAGGACATTGGTCCACCAGAGACCTCCCAGCTCCATGTAATATCAAGTGGCGAAAGCTCTCCCAGAGATCTCCATCTCAAACCTAACACCCAGCTCTACTCAATGACCAGGAAGCTACAGTGCTGGACACCCTATGCCAAATAACTAGCAAGACAGTAACACAACTGCACCCATTAGCAGAGAGGCTGCCTAAAATCATAATAAGGTCACAGACACCCCAAAACACACCACCAGACATGGTCCTGCCCTCCAGAAAGACAAGATCCAGCCTCATCCACCAGAACACAGGCAACAGTCCCCTCCACCAGGAAGCCTACACAACCCACTGAACCAACCTTAGCCACTGGGGGCAGACACCAAAAACAATGGGAACTACTAACCTGTAGCCTGCAAAAAGGAGACCCCAAACACAGTAAGTTAAGCAAAATTAGAAGACAGAGAAACACACAGCAGATGAAGGAGCAAGGTGAAAACCCACCAGACCAAACAAATGAAGAGGAAATAGGCAGTCTACCTGAAAAAGAATTCAGAGTAATGATAGTAAAGATGATCCAAAATCTTGGAAGTAGAATAGAGAAAATACAAGAAACATTTAACAAGGACCTGGAAGAACTAAAGAGTAAACAAACAAGATGAACAGCACAATAAATGAAATGAAAAATTCTCTAGAAGGAATCAATAGCACAATAACTGAGGCAGAAGAATAGATAAGTGACCTCGAAGATAAAATAGTGGAAATAACTACTGCAGAGCAGAATAAAGAAAAAAGGATGAAAAGAAGTGAGGACAGTCTCAGAGACCTCTGGGACAACAATAAACTCACCAACATTCAAATTATAGGGGTCCCAGAAGAACAAGAGAAAAAGAAAGGGACTGAGAAAATATTTGAAGAGATTATAGTTGAAAACTTCCCTAATATGGGAAAGGAAATAGTCAATCAACTCCAGGAAGCACAGAGAGTCCCATACAGGATAAATCCACGGAGAAACACACCAAGACACAAGTTAATCAAAATATCAAAAATTAAATACAAAGAGAAAAAAAAGCAGCAAAGGAAAAACAACAAATAACATACAGGGGAATCCCCATAAGGTTAACAGCTGATCTTTCAGCAGAAACTCTGCAAGCCAGAAGGGAGTGGCAGGACATATTTAAAGTGATGAAAGGGAAAAACCTACAACCAAAATTATTCTATCCAGCAAGGATCTCATTAAGATTCGACAGAGAAATTAAAGCCTTTACAGACAAACAAAAGCTAAGAGAATTCAGCACCACCAAACCAGCTTTACAACAAATGCTAAAGGAACTTCTCTAGGCAGGAAACACAAGAAAAGAAAAAGACTTACAATAACAAACCCAAAACAATTAAGAAAATGGGAATAGGAACATACATATCGATAACTGTCTTAAATGTAAATGGATTAAATGCTCCAACTAAAAGACACAGACTGGCTGAATGGTTACAGAAACAAGACCTGTATATATGCTGTCTACAAGAGACCCACTTGAGACCTAGGGACACATACAGATTGAAAGTGAGGGGATGGAAAAAGATATTCCATGCAAATGGAAATCAAAAGAAAGCTGGAGTAACAATTCTCATATCAGACAAAATAGACTTTAAAATAAAGACTATTATAAGAGACAAAGAAGAACACTACATAATGATCAACGGATCAATCCAAGAAGAAGATATAACAAGTGTAAATATTTATGCACCCAACATAGGAGCAACTCAATACATAAGGCAAATAGTAACAGCCATAAAAGGGGAAATCGACAGTAACACAATCATAGTAGGGGACTTTAACACCCCACTCTCACCAATGGACAGAACATCCAAAATGAAAATAAATAAGAAACACAGAAGCTTTAAATGATACATTAAACAAGATGGACTTAGTTGATATTTATAGGACATTCCATCCAAAAACAACAGAATACACTTTCTTCTCAAGTGCTCATGGCACATTCTCCAGGATAGATCATATATTGGGTCACATATCAAGCCTTGGTAAATTTAAGACAATTGAAATTGTATCAGTATCTTTTCTGACCACAAAGCTATGAGACTAGATATCAATTACAAGAAGAAATCTAAAAAATATGAACACTTGGAGGCTAAACATTACACTACTTACTAACCAAGAGATCACTGAAGAAATTAAAGAGGAAATCAAAAAATACCTAGAAACGAATGATAATGAAAACACGACCCAAAACCTATGGGATGCAGCAAAAGAGGTTCTAAGAGGGAAGTTTATAACAATACAATCCTACCTCAAGAAACAAGAAACATCTCAAATAAACAACCTAACCTTACACGTAAAGCAGTTAGAGAAAGAAGAACAAAAAAACCCCAAAGTTAGCAGAAGAAAAGAAATCATAAAGATCAGATCAGAAATAAATGAAAAAGAAATGAAGGAAACAGTAGCAAATGTCAGTAAAACTAAAAGCTTGTTCTTTGAGAAGATAAACAAAATTGATTAACCATTAGCCAGACTCATCAAGAAAAAAAGGGAAAAGACTCAAATCAACAGAATTAGAAATGAAAAAGAAGTAACAACTGACACTGCAGAAATGCAAAGGATCATGAGAGATTGCTACAGGCAACTATATGCCAATAAAATGTACAACCTGGAAGAAATGGACAAATTCTTAGCAAGGTATAACCTTCCAAGACTGAACCAGGAAGAAATAGAAAATATGAACAGACCAACCACAAGTAATGAAATTGAAACTGATTAAAAATCTTTAAACAAACAAAAGTCCAGGACCAGATGGCTTCACAGGTGAATTCTATCAAACATTTAGAGAAGAGCTAACACCTATCCTTCTCAAACTCTTCCAAAAATTGTGGAGGAAGGAACATTCCCAAATTCATTCCATGAGGCCACCATCACCCTGATACCAAAACCAGACAAAGATACTACAAAAAAAGAAAATTAAAGACCAATATCACTGATGAACATAGATGCAAAAATCCTCAACAAAATACTAGCAAACAGAATCCAACAGTACATTAAAAGGATCATACACCATGATCAAGTGGGGTTTATCCCGGGAATGCAAGGATTCTTCAATATATGCAAATCAACCAGTGTGATACACCATATTAACTAATTGAAGGATAAAGATCATATGCTCATCTCAATAGATGCAGAAAAAGCTTTTGACAAAACTCAACACCCGTTTATGATAAAAATCCTCCAGTAAGTAGGCATAGAGGGAACTTACCTCAACATAATAAAGGCCATATATGACAAGCCCACAGCCAACATCGTTCTCAATGGTGAAAAACTGAAACCATTTCCCCTAAGATCAGGAACAAGACAAGGTTGTCCACTCTCACCACTATTATTCAACATAGTTTTGGAAGTTTTAGCCACAGCAATCAGAGAAGAAAAAGAAATAAAAGGAATCCAAATGTAAAAGAAGTAAAGCTGTCACTGTTTGCAGATGACATGATACTATACATAGAGAATCCTAAACATACTACCAGAAAACTACTAGAGCTAATCAATGAATTTGGTGGAGTAGCAGGATACAAAATTAATGCACAGAAATTTCTGGCATTCCTGTGCACTAATGATGAAAAATCAGAAAGAGAAATTAAGGAAACACTCCCATTTACCATTGCAACAAAAAGAATAAAATACCATGGAATAAACCTACCTAAGGAGACAAAAGACCCGTATGCAGAAAACTATAAGACACTGTTGAAAGAATTTAAAGATGATACAAACAGATGGAGAGATATACCGTGTTCTTGGAATGAAAGAATCAATATTGTGAAAATGACTGTACTACTCAAAGGAATCTACAGATTCAATGAAATCCCTATCAAACTACCAATGGCATTTTTCACAGAAGTAGAACAAGAAATTTCACAAGTTGTATGGAAACACAAAAGACCCCAAGTAGCCAAAGCAGTCTTGAGAAAGAAAAACGGAGCTGGAGGAATCAGGCTCCTGGGCCTCAGACTATACTACAAAGCTACAGTAATCAAGACAATATGGTACTGGCACAAAAACAGAAATATAGGTCAACGGCACAGGATAGAAAGCCCAGAGATAAACCCACACAGATATGGTCACCTTATTTTTGATAAAGGAGACGAGACTATACAATGGAGAAAAGAAAGCCTCTTCAATAAGTGGTGCTGGGAAAACTGGACAGCTACATGTAAAAGAATGAAACTAGAATACTCCCTAATACCATACACAAAAATAAACTCAAAATGGATTAAACGCCTAAATGTAAGGCCAGACACTATGAAACTCTTACAGGAAAACATAGACAGAATACTCTATGACATAAATCACAGCAAGATCCTTTTTGACCCAGCTCCTAGAGAAATGGACATAAAAACAAAGCTAAACAAATGGGACCTAATGAAACTTAAAAGCTTTTGCACAGCAAAGGAAAATATAAACAAGATGAAAAGGCAACCCTCAGAATGGGAGAAAATACTTGCAAATGAAGCCGCTGACAAAGGATTAATCTCCAAAATATACAAGCAGCTCATGCAGCGCGATATCAAAAAAACAAGCAATCCAATCCAAAAATGGGCAGAAGACCTAAGTAGACCAAAGAAGATATACAGATTGCCAACACACACAAGAAAGAATGCTCAGCATCACTAATCATTAGAGAAATGCAAATCAAAACTACAATGAGGTATCACCTCACACCAGTCAGAATGGCCATCATCAAATAATCTACAAACAATAAATGCTGGAGAGGGTGTGGAGGAAAGGGAACCATCTTGCGCTGTTGGTGGGAATGTAAATTGATACAGTCACTGTGGAGAACAGTATGGAGGTTCCTTAAAAAACTAAAAATAGAATTACCATATGATCCAGCAATCCCACTACTGGGCATATAACCTGAGAAAACCATAATTCAAAAAGAGTCATGTACCAAAATGTTCATTGCAGCTCTATTTAAAATAGCCAGAACATTGACGCAACCTAAGTGTCCATCAGTAGGTGAATGGATAAAGAAGATGTGGCACATATATACAATGGAATATTACTCAGCCATAAAAAGAAACGAAATTGAGTTATTTGTAGTGAGGTGGATGGACCTGGAGACTGTCATGCAGAGTGAAGTAAGTCAGAAAGAGATAAACAAATACCGTATGCTAAAACATATATATGGAATCTAAAAAGAAAAAAGGTTTTGAAGAACCTAGGGGCAGGACAGGAATAACTACGCAGACATAGAGAATGGACTTGAAGATGCGGGGACGGGGAGGGGTAAGCTGAGATGAAGTGAGTGGCATGGACATATATACACTACCAAATGTAAAATAGATAGCTAGTGGGAAGCAGCTGCATAGCACAGGGAGATCAGCTCGGTGCCTTGTGACCACCTAGATGGGTGGGATAGGGAGGGTGGGAGGGAGACACAAGAGGGAAGAGATATGGGGATATATGTATATGTATAGGTGATTCACTTTCTTATAAAGCAGAAACTAACACACCATTGTAAAGCAATTATACTCTAATAAAGATGTTAAAAACAAAAAATAGAATTTAGGATCATATTCTTAGAATTAGTAGTTACAGAATATATCATATATACACACTCATCATGGTGTAGATGAAACAAATACAAGATCCTGTTACACAGTGGTGTGGAAATTTGGTTTTCTTGCTCAATATATTATGACCTTCAATGTTAGTACTTACAAAGATAGTAAACTTTATTTGTTTTAATGGTAGCATTATAGCCAGTAGGATTCATCATGATTTATTTGCATCATATCTTATTTAGTTATATTATTTTTAGTTTTATTTAGAATGTATGCCTCATAATTTATTTAGCTATTCTCTTGAGGAATATAGATGTGGCCTTTAAAATTTTCAGTATTGGGCTTCCCTGGTGGCGCAGTGGTTGAGAGTCCGCCTGCCGATGCAGGGGACACGGGTTCGTGCCCCGGTCCGGGAAGATCCCATGTGCCGCGGAGCGGCTGGGCTCGTGAGCCATGGCCGCTGAGCCTGCGTGTCCGGAGCCTGTGCTCCGCAACGGGAGAGGCCACAACAGTGAGAGGCCCACGTACCACAAAAAAAAAAATTTCAGTATTACAAATAGTGTTATACATAACATCCTTATTCGGGGTTGCAGTGAATACGTACTTTTTATAATACTCATGTGTTATTGTCATTGTAAGTTTTTGTTTGTTCCCCTACTTGAATGGGGGAGGGGGTGCAGCCCAAGGCCCAGCTCATATAATGCAACATATTCTCTTGACATTTGAACTCTTTAGTGTCATCTGGTTGCTCCTGCTTTTCTCTTAATAAAAGCAAAACAAAACAAACCCTTACCTGTGTGGTATTTTTCTTAGAGTATGAAATTCTTAGACTCCATCTACCTGAGTAATCAGACTAGTAGAAATGTTCAATTT
Organism: Lagenorhynchus albirostris; assembly: GCF_949774975.1. NCBI lineage: Eukaryota > Metazoa > Chordata > Mammalia > Artiodactyla > Delphinidae > Lagenorhynchus > Lagenorhynchus albirostris. The sequence continues at coordinate 7,488,437 of NC_083107.1, read as the reverse complement.
GAAGGTGAGGATTATAGAACTATTAGGGATGAAATCATTATGTAGTTGTTTGAAGTTTTTTTAAGGAAAAAAAAATAAAGGAGGCACATAGAAGCTGTGTAAATTGAAAATATACCGTTTATAATTCTTCCTTTCCAGGTTTTTCAACCTTCACCTGAAGATCATGAAAAATATGGTGGGGATCCCCAGCAGCCTCATAAACTGCATATTGTTACCAGAATAAAAAGTACAAAAAGACGTCCATATTGGGAGAAAGATATAATAAAGATGCTGGGGTTACAAAAAGTACGTAACTATTTTAGTCATCTTTAGTGTTGTTTAAATTTTCCACTTTTAAAACTTTTGTTTAAATGTATGATTTCACGTAATATATTTGGAAGTTTGATTTAGACAGAATGAGCCTACACCTTAACCTTTTCCTGTAACATGGGACCATCTGTGCTTTTGAAATTGATCCATAACATTGTTTCCTCTGTTTGTAGGCACATACTCCTCAAGTTCACAAGAACATCCCTTCGGTGAATGCAAAACTGAAAGTGGTTAAACATTTGATAAGGTTTGTTGTCTGTTATTCCAACAGTTTCTTAAAACGTGTTACCTAGTATAGCTCTAAAAGCATTCCCTTATGTCACAGAATCAAGCCCCTGAAGCTGCCGCAGGGTCTCCCAAGAGAGGAGGACATGTCCAGCACGTGCCTCAAGAGCACTGGAGAGCTGGTGGTGGGGTGGCTTCAGAACCCCACGGACCAGGAAGTGAATAAGCCCTGATGGCCTCGCGGCTTCAGAGTAAAAAGTGCAAGTCATTTCTATCTCAAGATGGTGAGAAAGTGTTCTCATTAAAATATGTTTTAAATTCTAGTCATTTTCACTGGCTAAACATGGTGTGATTCTTCCTTGGTGTAGGCTTGGAGGTTTTAGTGCTATTAATTGGTTTAATTCTGTCCCCTTTCCCTCCAGTAGTTTCACTGGAAAATGGGTAAGGATGGCAATGTTTGAACATGTGGGTTCAGATGTCACCTTAGCAATCGTCGTTAACGTTTTAAAAAAATTGTTTTCTCGTTTAATTGAATTCAACACATTCTATGAGTGGCCCTTTGAGTGAAGAGTGTGTTATGTGTTGGAGAAATCCAGAGCTGACCAGAATGTGGTCCCTGCCCTAAAGGAGCTTAGTCTGTTCCCCTGGAGAGCAGAGATTCAGCCAGAAGCATTAGACACTGGGTGCAGCTGGACCGGCTGCTCTGTGCTGTGGTGTCTGTAAATAGGTATGTGGACTTGGCTTCATTTTATCCTTAAATTCAATACCCAAAATAGTATCTGTTTTCTAATTATAAACCTCATTTGGCCTAAACTTTATTGATGTTCCTTGAATTCCTAGAAACCTCTGCCAACAGTTGAGGTTGCTATTTAAAAGAAAAAAGAGAAGGAAAAAATCATTTAGGGAAAGTTGTTTTATTTCCTTTTACTCTATTTCAGATACCTGGAGGGGTGGGGAGAAGTAAGAATTTTAAGAGAGGTTCAGTACCGGGAAATTCTGTGGCAGCTAACTGAAGTTGGTGCTGAGGACTCAGTTCTAGCTGCCCTTTATTTTCCTTGTCTCGTAAAATTTGGCTCAGGCAGCAGTGACATTGGCATACTCGCTGCCTATGGTCCCAGCATCTGTCCTGTCATAGAGTTTTGGCATCACGTAGAAGTGCTGTGTGAAGTGAAGCCAGATATCATTAATTAATAAGCTTCAGGGTAATCACACTTTCAATTCCACAATTATTGAATATCCAGTATATGTACGGCCTGGAGAGGATATAAAGCAGAAGGACACTAACTTCGAAGGGCTGGGTCTAACTGGAGAGAGACCTGTATGCCTCAACAGAAGCTGTCCTTGCTGGAGTTGGATTGAGGCCAGCTGTATAAATATTGATAAAAGCAGCCCCTGCTAATGTTTTGCTGCCTCTTTTACTAGGCTAGTATTAATGTTTAAAACGGGGAAAAGACCATTGGTTAATTTTTACCCAAAGAGTCTCATAAAGTTTTGGTAAGTAATTTTAACCTGCTGCTCATGACTAGAGGAAAATATCTGAATGATAAGTTGGATATTTAGAAGTGAAATTGCCCAGAAGAGGAAAAGCCTGTAGGGAGATGAGCTAGATAGGCTAGAGCATTTGTTTTCTGTTGTCACGTAACATATTACCACAGTCTCAGCCGCTTAAAACCACACATGCTCATCACCCTGCTGTTTCTCTCGGTCAGGACTCTGGGCACAGCTTAGCCCGCTAATCTGCTTAGGGTCTCACAAGCCTTCAGAAAAGGCATCAGCCAAAGCTGGGTTCTCCTCAGATCCTTGACAGGGCAGGTATCTGCTTCCAAGCTCTCCCAGGTTGTTGGCAGAAGTCATTTCCTCGTGGTTATAAAATTCATGGCAAGTTGCTTCTTCAAAACCAACACTGGAGTGAGAGACTTTAGCAAGATGGGTGCTACCCTCTTAGGTAATCATATAAATGCAGTGGCCTAGATTCTGTCTCCTCTGTTGCATTCCATTGGTTGGAAGCAAGTTACAGGTCCAGCTCACACTCAAGGAAGAGGGGAATTCCACAAAGGTGTGACCACCAGGGGCCAGGATCAGGGAGGCCTCTGTAAAGTCGACCTGCCAAACCCAGTCAGTCCATCCTTAAGTTGCACCCAGGGGATTCCCCAGAATGGTACTCCTTTGCCTCCCATCATTTCAAACCTTACAAGGACTTCTTCTGTCCTGTCTTTGTGTCTCAGAGAATTGCTTTATTTCAGGTTTTTCCGGCCACTCCTTGGTGACCATTGGCCTTTGGTCAGGCTCAGGGGAGACAAAAGTTACCCAAGCACTCTTTTTAAGGGCCATTCCAGTTCTCAAGGTCTTCTCAATCTAAATGGTGCCTCTTTCAGGCCAAACACTTGTTTTCTTCATCTTTTCTTGTTAACAATACTAACTAGTATGCTTATCATTCTAACTGTCACAGTTTCACCAAGGACAAGTTGGAATTGCACTGGCCATTTTAGGGAGCTTTTGACACGAGCAAGATTGTGTGTTTGGGAGGTACTTTAGAGCAAAAAAGAACAAAAAGTGAAGAACCCTCCGTGCAGACATTATTTGTCTTGTTTTCAATTAAAAAATAAAAGACCATTTTATTTAATATAGAGGCTATTTAATATCCTCTCCTTCCTTTCTATAATTTGAGGAGTATTAAGTACTGGCTTTTTGATCACACAGCTTGATAAAAATATCAAGGGTCCAAGTTACTGTCTAAACCATCTGTCACTCTCTTTTTATGTATATGTGTCAAAATCTATTTTATACATTTAAACTTTTCTCAGCTTTAAGACCTTGGTAAACAATTAATTAAAACTGGAAGTCTGGACAGTTTCTAAATAAGAAACTGATACAAAACATGAGTCACTAAATAAAATTTTTACCCTTATTTCTCAGAATGGCAATCCATTAACAAATGATGAAAATGCCTTTGAATAATACTGTTTATGTTTCTTTTTCCCTCAAAATTATTAAAATGATATGAAATGAGTGCTCATGGAGAAAAAAAAATAGCCAAACAATTCATTTTCTGTTCTCTAATTTTCTTTATTTTCTGGAGAAAAGAAAAATAGTTGATCACTTCAAGAGAATATAAACAGTTAATTATACCAGGCACAGTAATTACAGAGAAATACAAATATGTATTTAACATAATGGATATGATTTTCTGCTTATTAACATGGTAAATTTAGTGATATGTACATTTTGTATTTAATATACTGATAAATTATGTTTTAAATCTATAGGTATTCAATATAAGCTTTAAATGTCTTAAATATATTTACACATGCCTAAATACTTGCATATAAATGTATATTAGTAATTACTACAATCTGTGCATGAATAATGTAAAATAAAAGTAAAAATAGAATTTGGGTAAACTAAGGTATTTTTCATCAAATTATTTCCTATTTTGGGGTACTTATCACATATCTTGTCTTCTATAAAAACTAGTCTTGATTTTGCCTTTCCCAAAATCATACCTAGATTCAAAATAATAAAATTGTTAGGATGAATTTTATGCCTGCACTATCTGTGGATTTTCTGAAGTGGCCATTAGATGGCATAAATAAAGATTCGCTGTTAACCACATAAAAGTAAGGGCAATAGGAATGATTGTCCAAAGGTTCTCCAAACTTCAATTCTATTGCGAGAATTTTTGTCTACCAAGCTTATTTTCTTTTAATTAATTAATTAATTAATACTTTGGCTGCATTGGGTCTTCGTTGCTGCATGCGGCCTTTCTCCAGGTGCAGCGAGCAGGGGCTACTCTTCGTTGTGGTGTGTGGGCTTCTCATTGCGGTGGCTTCTCTTGTTGTGGAGCACGGGCTCTAGTCGCACGGGCTTCAGTAGTTGTGGCACATGTGCTCAGTAGTTGTGGGTCGCGGGCTCTAGAGTGCAGGCTCAGTAGTTGTGGCGCACGGGCTTAGTTGCTCCGCGGCATGTGGGCTCTTCCGGGACCAGGACTCGAACTGTCCCCTGCGTTGGCAGGCAGATCCTTAACCACTGCGCCACCAGGGAAGTCCCTACCAAACTTACTGTTAAAACAATCCTGACAAATTAAAAAAGGAGTTGATCTTCCTAGGTTAGTTATATATAAGTAAGTTCTATTAAATATCTTTCAATGAATATGTTTTTCAAGTTAAAAGAAACATAGTCCTTGGACACAGACTGGTACAATAAAACTATCTTCCAAATGTTTCCTCCATTGTTCTGGATTCACAGATCCTCCCCTTGCCCCACCCCCTTTCCTTTTATTATAAATCTGAACAGGCACTAGGGAACTGCTTCATTTAAATGGAAATCACCAGAGGCCCTTTGCTTATTTCAGTCTTTCTTTAGCTCCAGTAGCCAAAACATATATATATCCATCTTGTCTAAGAACCACAGCAGTGACAACAAAAGTGTGAAAACTTCAGCTGGTTTAGTTCTAGGGTCTCCACTCATCTTGATGGTTTCCCATGCTGTGCTGTATAGATTCTTCCATTGACAGTAAGCTCTCAGCATCTTTCAGCTCGTCACCTAACCTAGGCAGTACTGGTGCTTTTCCGTCACGCATCACTGCCCCTCTCTAAACCCAGCCACCTCCTTCCCTCTCCCACAAAGGAACAGCCCATAATTGCCTGCCTCAGGGAACTATGTATACCCTGCACTGACCTTCTGAAGACTCCCTTGGATAACTCTGATTTAATTGTGTATGTAGATTATTCATACTTAGAAAGTAAAATTAAAAAGGTCATCAGACTCAAATTTACCCTTGAATTATAAGCTTTTCTCAAAAATTGTGTCCATTCAATGCCTTCTCCCAGATCTGCCAAATCACAAAAGTAAATATACTGATAGGATAGGTAGATGATTTGGAGATAGTCCATGACATTGAAATGCTTTAGAAACAAATGCCCATCACAGGAGCCCCTATAACATTGACAGTGAATTAAAGAGCTTTGACATGCTTTTCTATATGTAAGGAGGTGACCGGGATAAAAAGTGAAATTTAGCAAATATTGTGATATTAAAAATATCAAAAAGTAGTGATATTACCCATAAAGCAGAGAAAAATTGGCAATAGTATTGAACCAGCATTAGTAGGGTAATTTTCAAGATACCACTGAGGATTTTTCCACTGTACATCCTACCTGCCAACAACACAATCCCGACAAGATTCTGACAAGACTGGACAGGATGCTCAAGGCCCCTTTGAACACCTTGATTTCCTCTAAGCTGGTGGAGGGTGGTTTGTACTTCTTGCTGCATTTATGAACTACAGGGCAAGCACAACTGTGGCTATTAGGATAAACAAAAAATCCATCCGATTCTCTAAAAGACCCAGCTGGATTCTGGGACATGTTTTCATTGCCTGGGTTTTATAATCTGGGACCCTGGCTTTAAGTCTTGTCACAAAACTCATGATCCTTTTGCTTCTGGTCATTGCCTGTGTTACAGTTGCTCAGTGTATCCTGTCCAAAAACTTAAATGCTGCGGTGCAACCGTCAGCACATCAGGTGACTCAACAACGCATCCTACAACTGGCCCTAGTCGAACAAAGACTCTGCCCTCTGGACATCCTCCTGGTCTTAACTGACAAAATCTTGACCAGTGAAAATCTGGACGTCGTGGATTGATGCCTTGTGGTCTGACTTTGTCTGCCTTTGGCTGAAGAGGGGCATCAGAGAAGAGCAGCTGTGACAGCCAGGAGCTGGCCTGGGAAGCCTCCGTGTGTCTAGGAGCCGGCCCAGCACTGACAGGTGTTTCCTATTGAACGTAAGCAATTTCACAGGTCACCAACATCAGATGAAGCTGCTCTGTAACTGATGGATCAAGGCGAAGACAAGCTCACTCCGTAATCACATCCGAGCGCAGGCGAAAACACAAGCATCATTCAAGCCGGAAAAATGAGGCATATCCCCTCTTCTGGGTAATGTGGGGCCTGCTGCTTCTCGTCACACAGCTTCAGCCTCGCTTCATTCCTCTCACCTTCTAGATGAGATTCATGAAGACACCAATCATAGAGCCATCTCTCTTTTCCTGACAGCATCCAATCCAGAGCAAACCATGCTGCTTTGAACACTCATCAAAATCATCTAATAAGAGCCCAGATCCTTTAAAGTCCTTCCCAAAGGACTTTTCCTGAGATGCAATAAAGGGAACTTATCCAGCTTCAGGTGTGTCTGGTGGTCTGTGGCCAGCCTGCTCTCCCGATACTAATTCTTGTGGCTCTCGGGTCTAAGCTGCTAAGGATCATTCTACTCAGCCTCGACCTCCTTAGAGTATCTCTGCTCCTTCCTTCACCACAGGTAACCCAGTCTGCTGTTTTCCCAGCCTGGAGAGCTTGCCAGAAAAAAACTCAAGTGAATCTGTTATAAAGCAGAAACTGACACACCATTGTAAAGCAATTATACTCCAATAAAGCTGTAAAAAAAAAAAAAGCGGCGCCAGTCCTGCTTTCTCTTCTGTGCAGGAGGTCCATCACTTCCCTGCTTTCTGTGTTCCTTTTTCCCAGGAAGGCTGGTACAATTCCAGGGCCTCAGGACAGCTTGGCCTGACATGTCAGGGCAATCTCTAGGGAAGAGAATGTGGGATAAAGCCTTGGTGAGAAATGGGGTGCAGGAAACAGGACAGGAGAAACCATCAGGTGCCGCTACCCCTGCCAGGACCTTGCCCCTGTTCCGCCCTAACTGAGGCTTGTACCCTGTCCCCTGCAGCCCCAGGGAGTTCCGGGCAAGCTCCTTGATAAGGGCAACTGTCACCACACTGTGTGTCGTTATCCTGGCTGTGAGGTGTTTTCATATATGTACATACAGGTTGTCTTCCAAAGCTGGCATTCTGCTATTTGGGGAGCTTGGAGAAGATACTGCATCCTCTGTGCCCACTTCAGCGTTCACGGTCCTCTTTCTGAGCCCCCATAACCCCAGCCTCCACCTTCTCAGAGGGCACTACAAGGTCTCCCAGCCTCTGCTGCAGTGCCTTCCACAGGCCCGGTTCCCTTCACTGCAGCCGTCCAGGCTCCGGGCAGGTCTCCCTCACTGTCTCCCTCCTCACCGACGGGCCCTGCCCACCACCACACTTTTCCACCGCATCACTGGCTCTTGTTCTGCCGCCAGGGCCCTCTCTGCCAAGGCCCCTCCATTCTCACTGGCATTCCCACCCCCACAGCTGGCCTTACCACTTTGCTCCGGAGTCCCCTGGCCACTGTGTCCTCATACTTGTCACTTGTCCTCTTTCACTCCCACTCATCCCCACCGGCTTCTTCGTCTTGGCTACCGGGGTCTTCTCTGTCCTTAGACCCACCTCCTCCCCACTTCCCCCTTGTTCACCATCAACCTTGGGCTTCTTTCTGACACCAGAGCCCTTCTGGCCCCTGGACCACAGTCCTAGCGGACCATCTCCCCAGCTCCCACCAGAGCACGCTCTTGTTCCCCAACTAGACACCACTTTGTCTCTGGGGGTCTATTCTGTAACGCCACGTTCATAACAGCATTATTTAACAATGGCCAAGACATGGAAACAACCTAAGTGTCTATCAATGGATGAATGGGTAAACCAAATGTAGCATAGCTATACATATACATATATATATACATACATACGTTATATATATATTCAATATATATATATATTATTCAGCCATAAAAAGAAGGAAATTCTGTCATTTCCAACACCATGAATGGACCTTGACAGCATTTTGCTAAGTGAAATAAGTCAGACCAAGACTAATACTCTATGATCTCACTCATATGTGGAATCTAAAAAGAAACGTCATAGAAAAAGAGACCAGATTTGTTGTTACCATAGGCAAGAGGTGGGGGAGTGGGAATGGGATGAAAGTGGTCAAAAGGCCTAAACTTCCAGTTGTAAGACAAGTACTAGGGAAGTAATGTACAATGTGATGACTAGAGTTAACACTGCTGTTGATGTATTTTGAAAGTTGGTAAGAAAGTAGATCCTAAAAATTCTCATCACGTTAAATTCTTTTTTGTGTGTGTGCATCCGTATGAGATGATGGATGTTAACTAAACTTTTTAATCATTCCACAGTATGTGTAAGTCAAATCATGCTGTACACCTTAAACAGACAGTGTTGTATGTCAACTGTATCTTAATAAATGAGGCTATGGGGAGGGGGAAGGGTAAACGGTGACAAAGCGATAAAGAGGCATGGACATATATACACTACCAAACGTAAGGTAGATAGCTAGTGGGAAGCAGCCGCATAGCACAGAGAGATCAGCTCCGTGCTTTGTGACCGCCTGGAGGGGTGGGATAGGGAGGGTGGGAGGGAGGCAGACGCAAGCGGGAAGAGATATGGGAATATATGTATATATATAACTGATTCATTTTGTTGTGAAGCTGAAACTAACATACCATTGTAAAGCAATTATACTCCAATAAAGATGTTAAAAAAAAAACTGGAAAAAAAACAACTAAAATGAATAAAAGAAAAAAAGAAACGCAGTCACCAAATTAAGGCCTTGAGTCTTCAGGAATACTCAGGGAAGGGGCAGCTGTTCAGAAAAGTTATCTCCAAGCCACTCTCAGGTCATCAGTTCAGTCTGATGGGGGAAGCAAGTGGGCAAGTGATGGTTCTCAGGGAGCAACAGCCTGTCTGGAGCACAGAGGGAGGTGGTGCCCCAGGGAGGGAGCTGGGATTGGGTAGAAGAGGTGCAGGGCAGAGGCCCTGAAAGAGGGGACCTGGAAAGGCACATTTTGCCCACTTAAAACTTGCCACAGAGTACGAGTTGGGATCATTTTCATGCTATAAAATAAAACAGTCCCTTAACCTCCTGTGATGTTTTACAGCCAAAATCCAACAGCCAACTGAACCAGCCTGCACGGCTTTGCTGTCCTACCTGCATCAGCCCGAATCCAAATCCGTTTCCTGTATCTCCCCAGGCATCTCTGAGGACCCGCCCAGCATGGCTCTCCCAGGAGGAGGTGATGGCCACAATGGTCGTTGAGTCCACACAAAACCATTTCCCAGCCTCTTGGATGCTGGCTTTGTTGGCTAACATCCTTCGAAGATCCTTTGCTTCAGTCTTTTCGGAGGCAGTGACCCCGGAGGACAGGAGAAGAGAGAGGGTGCTGTCTCCAAAGTGGAGCTTGCATACCCAAGGGAGAGAGCGTGGTCCACTGGGGTGAGGGAAATAAGTCCTGGAAATTCTGTTTCCATTTGTTTTCTCATCGAATCCTTCAAATTTATGTTTTTGTAATATTTCATAACGTATGTAAAATATCAGGATACAGGAAATTTGTAAAATGAACAAATATATTCGGGTATCCTTAAAAAATTCTTCACTAGTAGCGATGTGCAATTAAGAAAGTTTTGATGGATGTGCTCTGTGTCATCTGTTTTAAAGAGCCCATCTGCATGAGGGCACTGAAGGAGACATACTGTCACCATGACTAGCAATAAAAACAATGATAGCTACTGTTTCTGGGCACTGAATCAGTTGCTTTATATTTATTTCCTCGTTCAGTTCCCATGATAAAAGTTCAGTATGTTTTCTTCAGAGTCAACACCCTGGGAAGGATCCTACTTAGTCCACCAGGTTGGAAATTCTTCCTTTGGGCCAGTGTGGTGTCCATCTGAGTTAAATCAGGCTCATTAAACCTCTACATTTGAATGAAAACAACCTTGCCCGGGTTAATCACCTGGTTCTTTGTGTGTTAGCTTTTTGCAACATGTGACTCCAAAGAACTTTTGGGGGTTTCCAGGTATCACATCTACCTTCACAGGTAATCTGCCTTCATGGGTGATAATTTAAAATTGCTTCCTAGGCAATTCCAAAAGAAGAATGTTTTAAATTGTGCTGGAAATTTCCAGGGTGACTGATCGAAGGGGTTGGGGGAGGACAAGGTTTCTTTGGGTTTATAAGCTGTTGTATTTTACATTCAGAATTAGCCACATTATACATGTCTGAAACTGAGTAGGCCTTTATTTTACATACAAAATGAAGGAGGCGTACAAGGGAAGAAAAGATTCAGAGAAAGAAATAATTTCCAACCAACATTTGATTGATCCCTTGCGTTACTGCAGACATTTAATCAGTCACGTACCTTATGGGGTCAAGTAGAAATTGTGAGGGCAGAGGTGGGAACTGGGGAATCCATGATGCAGACAGAACACTGTTACTACACACATAGGACATCACGGGGATTAAGGGCACATGCTACAGAGCCTGGCATCCCTGGGTTCAAACCCTAGTACTGGCTGTGGGAACTTGGCAAGTAATTTAATTTTGCTGTGTCTTATCCATTTTCTAATCCATTAAATGAGGATGATAATAGCACTTTTATCATGGGAATTAAATGAAATAAATGTAAAGCAACTGATTCAGTACCCAGAGGTAGTAGCTATCACTGTTTTTATTGCTAGTAATGGTGACAGTATGTTTCCTTCAGAAATGAACACAGTCACTTAACCTTTTTATACCATTTGACCTCTGCCCCTAGCATATTAAGGCCCAGGCTATCAGTGAATCCAGGCTGCTGGGGTGAACCTTGGACTGGCCCCTACTTTTGCCAAAGTGTTGAGGAAGGCAATGAATTTTAAGATTCCTTGACGTCCCAGCTTGGGAAGTAGGCCTCCTTACTCTCCAGACTATTAGCACCTGGGAGGCAGACGACACCTGCTAGCACTGGGCTTGCCCCCAGAGTAGGGCTCATTTCCTGAGCGATTATGCAATTGAATTAGATCCATAACCCTGCCATGTCCGTAAGAATTTGATCTCACGGGAAAGATTTGATTTGAAAGTTTTGCGAAGTGGACTCATATCTGTGTGCTGACTTGGGGTGTCCAGTGCCTAAAATGTTTATGCCCCTGTGCAAACACGATAGTTACTATTCACACCTGAGATCATTTTTCCCTCTTTGGGAGGTTATCACTGATGCTCCCTTAATCTCGAACTTGTGTAGATCAACAAAACACCCATCCAGTTCCCTCCTTCTCAAACACCAGCTGAAAATTAGGCAGAGAAATGAGAGTGTGTGTTGGCCGGGGCAGAGTTGCTCTCCTCAGGGCCGAACTTGCCTACTGGGAATTCCGGCAAAGTGGTCACATGGAGGTTTCTGGACCCAGCTCCAGGCCCCCACATTGCACCGGAAGGGAACAGGCCAAGACTTTGAGGCCAGGCCCAGAAAAGGGAAGAAGCTGCACACAGAACAAAGAACGTCTAAGCGAAATGGTCCATGTCGTACCTACAGCAGCTATGGCTCAGTTTTCTTCATCATCGTGAGTTTTAATAATTGAATGTACTTTGCCATTAAGGAGGTCCTCTATCGGTCTCTCCTGTTGTTTCAACAGCAGCTTTGCGTGCAAAGGGGTCTTATCAGTAAAGGTATGCAGGCGGATTCACTCATTGAATATTGATCAATGTTGGTAAATTAATCTTAGTCCCTAATGGATGTACTCCATACGCTGGTCTAATTCATGTCCTTCTGACCACACCCCCACCCCCGTGCTAAGCCACCTCCCACAGAGCATGCACTCTAGGGTGAACCTTCAGCTCTTGGCTTTTCTTTGAGCAGAAGGCTTCTCTCCTCTCAGAATGCATCTTCCATACTCTGAAGATACCTGTGGCTCTCACAACTTCCTCCTTCAACTCTGCTCTCACTGTGGGTACTGGACCTCAGGACCTTTCAGAGGTCTTCGCTGGTGATGATAGTCAAGACGTCCTGAGATCTCCAGAGTGGACACTTTCCCCAGATCCCCCAAGAAGACCCCAAGACCCAGAACCATCCACAGACTCCACAGCCTCATGATCCTCACCTGTCTTCAAAGTATGCTGAGAATGAGACGAAATGAGAACAGACCCTACCTCTCAGCACTACTCTGTAAATAAGAGCATAGACAGATAGACAAAAACTAAAACAACCGGGCTTCCCTGGTGGCGCAGCGGTTGAGAGTCCGCCTGCCGATGCAGGGGACACGGGTTCGTGCCCCAGTCCGGGAAGATCCCACATGCCGCGGAGCGGCTGGGCCCGTGAGCCATGGCCGCTGAGCCTGCGCATCCGGAGCCTGTGCTCCGCAACGGGAGAGGCCACAACAGTGAGAGGCCCGCGTACCGCAAAAAAAACCACAAAAAACTAAAACAACCCATGCACTGCACCTAGGGGAAAGTCTTTGTAAGCACTATGGTGTTGAGCAGCTGTGAGGAAAGCTGTGTTTTCTTCACCCATAAACCCCACAACAATACCTTCAGAACTGTATTGCGTTTAAGTTGTATCTTCTTCCCCTAAGATACTCTGACAAAACATTTTAGAATCCAGGACAACCCCAAGATCAGTTCATTATATTCTTGCAAGAAAATCAAAGTAAAAATGTGTGTACATCATCAAATTTAACCTAATTATTATGCTTTTATAACTTTCATAAAGTATAAGGACACATATTGAAACACATTGTTCTATCTGATCATTTTTATTTTAGATCCGTGGACACAAAGCTTAAAGGACACCTGAGCAGGGGACTCTTCTCTTTAGAGAGAACTTCAAACAATCCTCAAAGATGTAAGTGATAAGGAATTTTTGTTCTTTACTTGTGAAAATGCTAATCCAGATTCTCTGGCTCCAATTCCTTAAGTTGGAAATAACCCATAATAACGATAACTTAACTAAGAGTTCACTTTGTAAAACATCTTTGTCTTCATTTTAGAATCCAGTGCGGGAAAGAGACAGGAAGTAGTGACAGAAGGCTGGGAAATGGAGGCGGCGGGAGGGGACGCCAAGCCCATGGCAGAGCCTCAGCACTGGAGAGGTTGGTGTAGACCCAAGAATCCAGAAGGGGCAGACGACCTGGGGAACAGGTGGGGGAGCAGAGATCCTGCAGAAGGAAGGACCAGGGTGTGAGAGACGGAGTGAAGGACATAGTTGGAGAGAAATTTAGGCAGGATAGAAGAGGATGTGGTTAGGAACGGAGCCAGGTAGAGCCATGAAGAGTAGCCAAACCCATAGCTTTTCATGGCGTCGACTTGGTGTGATCAAACAGGTGAGACGACATGCTCACAGTCGTGGCTCCTAGAACCCTCCATATAGTTTGGCCAGTTTCAAATTACAGTGAACAGCCTACAGCGACTTACTTCATTCTTTAAAAATGAGAAAAGCTATTTTTCCTACATTCAAGATGTATTTGGCAAAGCCAAGCCCTGGAGTGGGGTTGCTACTCTTTGCTGCTCTTAAATTAGAGCTTGTCAGTCAAGTAGGCATTCACCCCCAGACAACCAGCAAAGAAAGACAAGCAGGTGGAACAGAAATGAGCAGCAAACCGTCCATACCCAGACTCCGCTCGCTCCCTGTGTGCAGCTCATCTCAGGACGCCGGAGCCTGGGGGTCAGGCAGGTGCTTCAAGCTCAAAGCCACAATCAGAAACCACGCCTCTCCCATCCCTTTCTGCCCTTCACATTTTCAAAGCTTCATCCAAGCTTTAACTTCTCATCTTACTAAAAGTAAACAGCATAGCTTTTTTGAGGAAACTACTGAGTGAACCCAAGCAGCAGGAATGTCCACATGGCATGATAATTCCTTTGAGACTTTAATTTGTGTTTTGTTTTTTGTGTTTTCTCTCCCTCATTGGCCAGGCCTTCCTTTGTGTTCCTTTGACTGAGGTCAGCCTCTGTTCCAGGTATTTGTTTTTAAAAGCGTGAAGTTATTAAGGGGTATTAGGCTAGAGGGAGGGAAGAGAAATGTTTTGAAGAGTGGAGAAAAGAGATGCTCTGCACCCCACACCCAAGCAGGGGCCTTCCTACATCCCTAGACATTTCAGGATGCTCAGCTGATTTCCATCTGCCAGGATCTGCATCTCGGTGTCAACGGTCTCATTCCCTTGGAAGTGCTGAAAAGTGTGCCACCTATTTGCATGGAAGACCAGAGGAGCAAAGAATTAAGCTGCTCTCCTCCCAACAGGCAGATACGCCAGTCAATGGCTCTTAGAAGTTGATGTATAAATACCCCAGCTTCTTGGCCCTTGTGTATAATAATTCTGCAGTGTGTTTTGCACAATCCCTCACTGTTTGCTTGGAGGATTGAGCTCCGGTGCCCACTGTGGTAGCCGGCTTGATGACACACATTTTATTGGCTTTCTTCCCTTCCCTGTATCCCCCAGCCACTTCATATCAGCATTCCCTGAACCTCTCAAATAAACCACCTGCACCTGAAGTTGTTTCAGGGTCTGCTTCTATGGGAACCAAACTAAGACACCTTAAATATTGACTCTCCTCTAGAACATCTGGTATCTCAGTCATAAAAAGAATACTGGGGGAATAGATTCAGAGTATGAGTCATCATACTCTTTCTTGTTTTTCAAATTATTTGGAAATTATCTCACCTGGGTGTACTTTTTTGCTTTAGTAGTGACATTGAAGGAGTTGGCAATTAGTTGGAGTACATGCTGTGATTTCTCCCACAGAAGAAATCATTCTTGAGCAAAGTGAACATCTAAAGAATGTCCTGGATTGCCCACATGCAGAGATAATAATCAAAGTATTTAAGTGGTACAGCATGGTCCTCAACCAGTCATAAAAGATGCTGGTCTACATGCTGCAGGGCTGCCTCACCAGCTGACCATAGGCTCTGCCCAGTGAAACACAGGGGTCCCAGTTCTGCCTGGGTGAAATCTGCAGGTAGGCTTGAGGGGTCATTGAGCAGAGAAGGGTTTACTTGGCTTTCTCCAAGGGGGCTCAGAGGTAGGTGGGTATGATTTTGATTCCTCCTCAGAAAAAGAAGTGATGTGTAGAAACATTTATTGAACATCTCCGAAGGGAGCTAAAGGCCCAGCAGGGGCCATATGGGCAGGGACTTTGAGAGCTTTACATTCCAACATATTATTTGTGTTTTCTTCTGAGTATGGAAGTAAAGCCACAAACTGCATCAGGTTTCCTTCTGGAAGAATGTCTCTTCTCCATTGTGGGTGGTCTGGGCAAGACCAAAAAGCAGAGCAGCCCGCCTGTAGGCGTGTATATGATCCAAGGTAAGTCCATCAGTCTCTCCCGGAACCATAAAAGTGAAGCAGAATGATGAAAGGATGGGAGGAAAGGTCGTTGGAGTTCATTTACGCAGTGAGAGTGCTAATTCGTTCGTGCAGTAGGGATGCTATAAAGTATGGTCAACTGCTTCCTGCTACCCAGACCCCAGAGCTGCCTGGTTACTCTTCTTGTCCTTGAGCCTTTCATTGGCTCTGGGAGCCTTTTGATAGCCTTTCGGTAATTTCCTTTTACTGCTTAAAATTTCCAGAACTGGTTCATTTTACTTACACCTAAAGAACAACAACAAAATTGGCTCCTATATGCTTATCTTCAGCCATGTTTGGTGGAGAATGGACCTCTTGAAAGACTGTGTGGCAGCAACTACTGAAAAGGGAAGAAAAGAAGCCAGTCCCTGGATCTTCAGCAAACAAGAGGACGAAGACACAAGAGGTAGGCGTGGGCCTGAGGGACGCGGTGTACGTCCCTTGAGGAAGATCAGCTTCACCACAGTTGGCTCTCAGGTACCCAGGGAGCTAGAATTCCAGCCTGGTTTCTCCATGGCCTCCCAGGTTGACCGGCTTGGGAGTCAGGCATTCCTCACAAGCAAAGCCCTAGTAGCTTGAGCAGATACTAGGAAAAGGACAAAGGCTCAGGTCAGGCTCTCTTCTTGTTAGCAATTCTGGTAAGACAGGGAGTAGGTGGGCATTGAAATCATGGGCTAGGACTTCCCTGGAAGTCCAGTGGTTAAGACTCCACGCTTCCACTGCAGGGGGGTATGGGTTTGATCCCTGGTTGGGGAACTAAGATCCCGCATGCCATGTGGTATAACCAAGAAAAAAAAAAAAAGTAAAGAAAAGAAATCATGGGCTAAAATGAGGCCTTGCTGCAATATGTGGACTTATTCTTAAGAATATGTCACTTACTATGACATTTACATTTACTGCACAATAATTATGCATATGTTTATGCATATTTCATGGGAACCGTAATGCGAACTGGGTAGATTTTCCTTTTTTTATGCTTATTTGCATGAAGAAAAGTGAGAAATGAATTTTCTGTCATAAGTGCAACCATTCCTTTGCCAGTGTTGGGTACAACACAACCATATCAAACCCTCAAAGAGGGGCTATCTGAGCACCTGCCAACCTGGCCCACCCACAGAGCTTTGCCTAGAAGCCGTGTCTCTTATAGAATTTAGCTCGAGCTATAGTATCACTGATGACATCAGTCTATGTCCGCGGGGGTGGCAGTGGCTTCAGTTCCTGACTTGAAGGCTGAGAGACCACCTGAGAGGAAACCAGAGGTTCAGATTGAAAGATTAACTTTCAGCAGAAATAAGATATGAGCATTCCCGGGATGTCAGCCCTCCAGGGAAATCTTCCAAAGCAGACAGTCCCAGATCCTCTTTCCCCCCTTCCTCTCCTCCTGAAAGGATCCATTTCCTCAAGAATCACTGAAAAACTTCCAGATTGCTTTCCTTCTCTCTCTCTTTTTCTGAAGACTTTTGTTTTTCTTGCTGCAAAAGTCAGATTTGCTTCTTATTTAGTGCAGGCCTGGCGAAACTAGATCCCCAGTAAATCTTCAGTCTAAAACTGCTTGTAACATTCTCTCAGTCATTCAAGAACTCACTCATTTATTCACTCATTCATTCATTCAATAAAATGCTTTAAGCACCTACTATGACCAGGAGGTGTGCCACACTGAGCGCACACTGCACAATGATGCTCGAGACATACTCATTCCTTCGTAGGTGCATGTGTGCGATATGCATGTTTGAGCATATGTGTATTATCCCCTAGAAGGTTAATCTCCAGTAGTTACTCATGTGTTTACCATAATTGTGCTCTGCTCGAATGTCTAGAGATAAAGACCCCTGGTCCTGATCCCTGCCTTCAAGGACCTTGAAATAGAAAATAGAAACTGTTTATTTGAAATTAAGGCCATAAAATGTAAAACTGTTTATTTGAAATGAAGGCCATAAAAGGAGAGAGGTATATACACACCATGGGCCTATAGGAGGCAGACTTACTAAGAATTGGTATGGCTGGATGTGAAGGGAGAAGGGAGAAGGAACCAGAGAACCTAAGAAAAAAATATGTTTTTTTCTGGCTGGGATGACTGGGTATGTTATAGTGCCTTTCACAGAGGCAGAAAATACAGAAGAAAAAGCAAGTTTGTAGTGAGAGGCTAGTGAGTTAGTTCAGTCTGGGAGATGCTGAACCTGAGGGGGTCTGTCATCAGCCTAGCAGGGATTTCCACCTGGACACATCATGGTACCTAAAGCCCTGGTGTCACTGAGGATGCTCAGAGAGTGAAAATTTGTTCAAAAAATTCAGAAAGTGGGTAAAAGCTTCTTGCACCAGGGGAAAAAAACCCATCAGAGGAAGGCAAACATATTCTTTTAAACAATCACACTAATTCTCAAGGTATCACTCAATGGCTCAATAACCAATGAGATGTAACAAGAACCCCCAACATCTGGCAGAAGGGGAATGGAAATTGGGCATGAAGAACACTCCAAGGAACTCAGTGCTTCAGAGAACACTAGGGGTCCTCCCAGGCCCACTGCTGACCCTATGGGCACAGGCCCAGGGAGGCCCAAGGTACACCCGGCCTTCTGGGCTCTCACTCACTGCTCTTCTAAACAAAGCACTGGCCTACCTTTGAGGTATTGAGCCACAGTCCACGTGGGGAATTTTTTCTGGTTTGCCTTAATTCTGTCTGTGAGAATCCCAACAGCCTGCAAAAGGTGTTCTTTGCTGTCCCAGGTACCAACAGGTTGATGGATTTTTTTTATCAAGCTAGAAAATTCAGATAAGAATGTCAGCACCTGGATGGAGTAACACATTTTTCTGCTGTCCTGATTTCTCCTCCTTATGTTCAAGGTCATAGACACTGGCCTTATCCCTTTTCTTTATTCCCACAGAATCAATTCTACAAGTCCTTTCACAGAAAAGAAAATCAGAGAAATACGGTAAGATTTGGGAGAAGTGGATGTAGCATAGTTTTAGTTAAGCACTCCAAAAAAATAAAAAAAGTTGTTTCAAAACAAATAATGAGCACCCAAAGTCTAGATATTTGCAGTCAAAAATAATTGGAAGGCTAGAAGTCTCAGTTTCTCAGACAATTTAAAATAAAGCCTGGGGGAGTTCCCTGGCAGTCCAGTGGTTGGGACTCAGTGCTTTCACTGCCGGGGCCTGGGTTCAATCCCTAGTGGGGGAACTAAGATCCCTCAAGCCGTGTGGCATGGAATAGAATAGAATAGAATAGGGGAAAACCTGGAAGCAAATATCCTGATAATTTGGGTCCCCTTCCTCCAATTTGCCTAAAGGACAAGTTGGTTCAAGTAGGGTTTCATTATAATGTTTTGATCTACACAGATGAAATTTACTATTTCATGAACCTCAAAGGGATACCTGTAATAGTACCCTTTATAAGATTTTCTCAATTTAAGTACATTGCATAATATTAATTACAAATGTCATTACAAAACTCATAAGATACTTAAAAAAAAAGATATCCAATAACTGGTGTATCTTGACATGTTACAGAAATCCCAGTGGAAATTACGCAGGTACCCGTGTTTTGAAGCCTAGGATAAATGCAGATAGATTTCCAGTTTGGGTTAGCTTCTGTGAGGAAGGAGGAAGTGGGGCCGATTGAAAGTTTCTAGCTGAGTACCTGCATCAAGCCAAATTTAAGTCCTTTGTGGTCCCAGCCGTCTTGCCGGATGGTTCCGCCGTGGCTTTCTCTGGAAATGATGGCTGCAGTGAGAGCAGGGTCCATGCAGTGCCTCAGCCTGACTTCTTTGATTAGAATTTGTAAGACTTGAAGACCTTCAAATCCATCTCAGCAAACATTTCAAAACCACAGATGCCTACACCAATAGAAAATAAACTGTTTCCTCCACTCCAGAAGAGACCCCTTTTTCAAAGTTTAATGAGTTAGCCACAGGTCTGACTGTGGCCCACAGGCTTGGGACATCCATTTTAGGACTTTTTTTTTTTTTTTTTTGCGGTACGCGGGCCTCTCCCTGTTGTGGCCTCTCCCGTTGCGGAGCAGAGGCTCCCGTTGCGGAGCAGAGGCTCTGGACGCGCAAGCTCAGCGGCTCAGCAGCTCACAGGCCTAGCCGCTCCGCGGCATGTGGGATCCTCCTGGACCGGGGCACGAACCCGTGTCCCCTGCATCGGCAGGCGGACTCTCAACCACTGTGCCACCAGGGAAGCCCCTTAGGACATTTTTTGGTCTCTGATTGCATAAACCCAGAAAGGTCCTCAGCCCCAGATGGATACCTCTTCTGCTTTCTTTCTTGTTCTCTTTTCTGCCACATCTGGTGCATTGGGAAAAGTCTTGGACTAGTAATCAGCCAACCTATGTTTGAGTTTGGTCTGACACTACCTAGCCCTGGGCCCTTGGGAAGCCTCTCTTCCTTGCTGAGCCTCAGTTGTCTGATCTGTCAATTGGGAAGGTAGGATTAGCTTGACCTTGTAGTTGCTTCCAGCTCTGATATGCTAATACTGAGACAACATGAAGAAGACTTCGGAACAGAATTACCCAAGAGAGGACGTACAGAGAGCGTTGCTTAAAATGCTCACGCTGTAACCTGAAGTCGACACAACAACAAACGAACAAACAAAGCCAGAATTTGATATTTTAATTAAGCAATCATTTCAATATGTAGAAATAAACACCTCTCGACCAGGTTTGGAAAGGATGAAGGGAAAGTGAAAAGCAGCAGCTTGATAGGGGAGTCAGGATTCTGTTTTTCCCTCAGTTTTAATGTTGATATTACTACTATAATAATGAACTTCTCAGAATTGAGCTCCTTCCTAAGAAAGAATCTGAAAATGTTGAAAGGGGGCTAGCCAAATGCTTGCCTGGCTTCACACTCCCTGCCGGCAATCACCCTGGTGATATCACAGGTAGCAGCAGAGGTCTCCATGGTCATGATGGTACCATAGCAGCCACGGTACAGGCGGGAACGCAGGCGAGGGTTCATTGAAAGGGTGAAGGAGCGTGAGCCCCTAGAAGTGCCTGCGGGGCACAAGGATCATTCACGTGAAGCCTGCGAGAAAATACTGCTCGGAGTTGCTCTCACGAACATCACTCAACCAACGGCAAAGCCATAGGCTTAATCCTCCCCAAGCCCCTCCCCCAGACCCCCAGAATGGCTCACCAGAAGGTATTCCGAACTCAGCAGCAACCTGTCAGGATTTTACAAAGTGGTGGCCTTATTCCTAAAACATAGGTTTAAGTTTGAGAATCCATTAGCAGATCTCCGAGCACCTGGCTTCAATCTGCTGCCTTCAGTGTGGCTCTCCCGCTGTGGAGGAGCTTTTAAATGCCAGCATGCAGACTCACCTGCCTCTTCTCACCTTCATGCTGTACCCCTGATCTGGGAGGAGCTTTATATATGCTTTAAAACCCTCTTTAAACCACTGACCTCATTAGGCCTGATTATAATGGTACTTGGGATTTAGGTGGCCCTTTTAATAAAAGGATTTCAAAGCATATGTTAACCACTATTAATTAATCTAATGAACCCCCAAGGTGTACTGGAGGCATATATTTGGTGGACTGTTTCTGGGTATCTAAAATTGTGCTAGGCAAACAGCTTCTAAATTTGAGAACAAGAAACAGATACTTAGTCTAAAAAAGATAAATAAACAGGAAATACTAGCAGCTGCCGTTCCTGGATTGGTTGTTTGCCTGCAATGCTGAGCCTTCTGTTCTTTGTTCTTCATTCCACTCTCACATGATTCCCATAGCAACATGTCACGTGATCTCAATGGGTGACCTTGGCTCCTTGCTCCACTTCTGCCTCTGACAAGCAGGTCCAGGAGTGTCTGCCTGCTCTTGGGAGGCCAGTGCGAAGCCAGGGACTGGGAACGTGGGTGCCAGCTTCCCAGACTTCCTGAGGAAATGGTAAAAAAGGATTTGGCCAAGGAGGAAAATTTCTTCAAGGATGGACTGTCTTCAAACTTCTGTCTGAAGGAAGAGACGGAGCACGTTGTGCAGCTCCAGAAACAGGAAGTGGAAGAGATATTTTTGAAATAGGCAAAGCGCATTTCCCAGAGGGGAGGAGGGAATCTGACACGGGTCCTAGCAGCAGTGTGAGAAATTTCCATGACTGTACACGTCCTTCCACTCATCCACCAAGTGAACAGAGATGTGAGGGAGACTGAGCAGGAGACAGGGAAGACAGAGGCCGGGAGTCAAGTGACTTTCCCAGCTCCCTGGCAATGGGTAAAGCACACCTTCTAGAACATGCCCTCCAGAAGCTGATCTCTGCTCTCCCCCACTGCACTCACTTCTGCCCAGACTGCCTTCCTGTGTGCAGAACAGCCTGCCCTTTTAAGTGGCCTCCAGCCTTGCATTCCAGGGAAGAAGGGTGGGTATGTCCTGAGCCACTGATGATCCTGCTTCGACTATCAGGACCTGTTCCACCACCACCATCAACGCCACGGTCAGTGCCTCTCTGTAAGAAGGGGTTTGGCATGGGTCCAGCTGCTCCAGGGTAGTCCTCAGGAACACCTGGGCTTCCACCAGTGACAGTGGCAACAGCACGCTGACACAGTGCTCATGGCCCTCCCAGTGCAGGGGCTTATGTGGGGCTTCCAGGCTAAGGGTAAGGAGAAAGTTCAAGAAAGGGAGAAGGAGAAGTAGACCAAGAATTAAGTTAGGTGAAAGATACTAGGTAGAGGCTGAAGCTGTCCTTAGATGCTCCTAGAGAATAAAAGAAATAATAAAACATAGGACTGTTGAATGTGGAGCTTACTTTATTCTTCTCCCTGTTTTCAGATAGTGGGGCTACAAGTCCTTCCAGGTATGAAGGTCTTAATGTCCAGGCTCTCTGCAATTTATTTATTTATTTAATATATTTATTAATTTATTTATGGCTGTGTTGGGTCTTCGCTGCTGCGTGCGGGCTTTCTCTCGTTGCGGCGAGCGGGGGCTACTCTTCTTTGCGGTGCACGGGCTTATCATTGCGGTGGCTTCTCTTGTTGCGGAGCATGGGCTTTAGGCGCGTGGGCGTCAGTAGTTGTGGCACGCGGGCTCAGTAGTTGTGGCTTACGAGCCCTAGAGCGCAGGCTCAGTAGTTGTGTCGCACGGGCTTAGTTGCTCCGCAGCATGTGGGATCTTCCTGGACCAGGGCTCAAACCCGTGTCCCCTAAATTGGCAGGTGGATTCTTTACCCCTGCGCCACCAGGGAAGTCCCTGTCCTCTGCAATTTAAGTAATGGTTTTCAAAGTGATGTGGATTATGAAGCTTTGCCCAAGTTGTGAGACTACAAATGAACATTTATTTGACACCCATCGTCCATTAGGTTGCTGTGGACATTGTATCACTTGATCTTCCCAACAACCTTGTGAGGGAGGTATTATCATTTATTTTAGTGATGAGGACACTGAGACTCAGAGAAGTTAAGCAACTTGTCAAAGATGGCACAGGTAGGACATGGCGAAGCTGGGATTTGACCCTGGACTGTGAGAATCCAAAATCCATGCTCTTCTACAACATCAGAGGTACTAGCACCATGGACCCATGACCCAGCAGAGTGATTACTGTAACAGGTTCAAATCAATTAATTTGCACACAAAACATTGTCTGTGGCCTGAATAAATAACTCCAGTCATAGATATTTACCAGTCATTCAGGTAGATGCTGTTGTAATTTTTAAATACAGATGAATATGAATCAACTGAATCCACAGTGGCTTTTTGTCACTTTATATCTTCTCTATTGATAACAATGGTAGCTAACATGCATTGAGCTTGCACAGTAGGCCTGGTAGAATAGTAGTAAGGAGTACAGCCTAGGTCTGAACCCAGATTGGTTGCACTCTAAAGCCTAGCTCTTTTTTAAAAATTTTATTTTATTGAAGTATAGTTGATTTACAATGTGTTAATTTCTGCTGTACAGCAAAGTGATTCAGTTATACATATATATATATTCTTTTCCATTATGGTTTATCACAGGATATTGAATATAGTTCCCTGTGCTCTACAGTAGGACCTTGTTGTTTATCCATCATATATATAAAAGCTTACATCTGCTCACCCCAACCGTCCCTCCCCCAGCACCTTCCCCCCTTGGCAACCAACAGTCTGTTCTCTATGTCTGTGAGTCTGTTTCTGTTTCATAGGTAAGTTCATTTGTGTCATATTTTATTTATTTACTTACTTATTTTGGCAGCTTGCAGCATCTTAGTTCCCCAAGCAGGGATTGGACCCCCACCTTCGGCAGTGAAAGCACAGAGTCCTAACCCCTGGACCACCAGGGAATTCCCTGTGTCACATTTTAGACTCCACATATAAGTGAATCTTTCACTTTCTGACTTACTTCACTTAGTATGATCATCTCTAGGTCCATCCATGTTGCTGCAAATGGCTTTATTTCATTCTTTTTATGGCTGCATAGTATTCCATTGTATATATGTACCACAGCTTTTTTATCCATTCATCTGTCAGTGGACATCGAGGTTGTTTCCATGTCTTGGCTGTTGCAAATAGTGCTGCAAGTGAACGTTGGGGTGCATGTATCTTTTTTTTTTTTTTTTTGCAGTAAGTGGGCCTCTCACTGTTGTGGCCTCTCCCATTGCGGAGCACAGGCTCTAGACGCGCAGGCTCAGCCGCCATGGCTCATGGGGCCAGCCGTTCCACGGCATGTGGGATCTTCCCGGACCGGGGCACGAACCCGTGTCCCCTGCATCGACAGGTGGACTCTCAACCACTGCACCACCAGGGAAGCCCTCATTGGCTACTTTTATCTGTGTAACAGCTGAAGCTGCCTGCACGATAATGATCTTGGGTCTGAGCTGAAGCGTTAGAAGCCCTGTCTTCTGAAGTATTTGGCTCGTGCAAGGACACCATTGCAGAAGTCACAGCTCAGGTCCTGGCTGCTTCAGGTGTAGTCACAGAGTCCACCTGGAATTTGTGAGTTGGGTTAATGCCAAGCCCACAGCCCCTCACTGTGGCAGGGTGCTCAGCAGTTAACTCAGATTCTCTTTCCTAGTTGCTTTTTAGGAGGCAACTGAGGTTTGGGAGAATCTGCTGCAATGAATTATGTTTGTACCTATTCACTCCATGCTGGGAAACCAACCCATGGGTTACACAAAGCTCTCAGGTGCTGGTCAGGGGTCCAGGTTGGAAACCTCCTCTGGATTTCTTTGATTCTAACAGTCAGGACCTCAGTCATCTGGGAAACCTGGGCCTTGCTGATCCAGGAGGTGGGGCATGAAGGCCAGGGTCCTGCAAGGAGAGAGGCAGAGGGTGATGCAGCTTCCTGGGCTCAGGGCTACTTTTTCATTTCCCTTTTTCTCTCCTCCCCTTTGGCAGAACCATCGCCACCTTCAATCTTCCTGAGGATAAATAGTAAAGCTACAAGTTTAGGCAAAGGAAGGGACGAGCAGACATTTCACAGCTGTTTTCAGGGTAATGGTAAGAGGCAGAGTTGGAAAACAGAGGTGACAGATGTAGCGTAGGGACCAGTCTGATGCCCTCTTTCAGTGCTGCTGATATAGCAGTCTGTATGTAAGCAAGATTGTGTTAAGTTGCTGGTCTTTCAATTTCAGATGCATTTCCAATATCCTGCATTTGTGCTGTCCTCACAATTGCTGATTTTGATATCAAATTTGTGTGCAGATGATTTCCTACCTTTACTGTATGTTTACCTTTACCGGTGAGCTTTTCCATTTGTAATTTCTTGGTTTCTAGTTGTGGCCTTTCTTTTCCACCTAGAGAAGTTCCTTTAGCCTTTGTTGCAAATCTGGTCTGGTGGTGCTGAATTCTGTTAGCTTTTGCTTGTCTGTAAAGCTTTTGATTTCTCTGTTGAATCTGAATGAGAGCCTTGCTGGGTAGAGTATTCTTGGTTGTAGGTTCTTCCCTTTGATTACTTTAAATATATCGTGCCACTCCCTTCTGGCCTGCAGAGTTTCTGCTGAGAAATCAGCTGAAAACCTTATGGGAGTTCCCTTGTACATTATTTGTTGCTTTTCCTTTGTTGCTTTTAATATTTTTTCTTTGTCTTTAATTTTTGTCAATTTGATTACTATGTGTCCTGGCATGTTCCTCCTTGGCCTTATCTTGCCTGGGACTCTCTGCACTTCCTGGACTTGGGTGACTGTTTCCTTTTCCATGTTAGGGAAGTTTTCAGCTATTATCTCTTTGAATATTTTCTCAGGTCCTTTCTCTCTCCTCCTTCTGGGACCCCTATAATGTGAATGTTGGTGCATTAGATGTTGTCCCAGAGATCTCAGACTGTCCTCATTTCCTTTCATTCTTTTTTCTTTATTCTATTCCACCACAGTGATTTCCACCATTCTGTCTTCCAGCTCACTTATCTGTTCTTCTGCCTCAGTTATTCTGCTACTGATTCCTTCTAGTGTGTTTTTCATTTCAGTTATTGTATTGTTCATCTCTGTTGTTTGTTCTTTAGTTCATCTAGGTCTTTGTTAAACATTTCTTGTATCTTCTTGATCTGTGCCTCCATTCTTTTTCCAAGATTGTGGATCATCTTTATTACCACTACTGTGAATTCTTTTTCAGGCAGATTGCCTATCTCCACTTCCCTTAGTTGTTCTTCTGGAGTTTTATTTTGTTCCTTCATCTGGAACATATTCCTCTACCATCTCATTTTGTCTAACTTTCTGTGATTGCAGTTTCCTCCACAGGCTGCAGGGTTGCAGCTTTTCTTGCTTCTGCTGTCTGCCCCCTGGTGGATGAGGCTGTCTAAGAGGCTTGTGCAGGCTTCCTGGTGGGAGAGACTGGTACTTGCCCACTGGTGGGTGGAGCTTGGTCTTGTCCCTCTGGCGGGCAGGGATGTGTCAGGGGGTGTGGTTTATTGGACAGCTGTGTGTTCAGGAAGACTTTAAGCAGCCTGTTTGCTGTTGGGTGGGCCTGTGTTCCCACCCTGTTGGTTGTTTGGCCTGAAGCATCCCAGCACTGGAGCCTACAGGCTGTAGCGTGGAGCCAGGTGTTGGTGAGAAAATGGCGGCCTCCAAGAGGGCTCACACCAATGAGTACTCCCCAGAACTGCTACTGCCAGTGTCCTTGTCCCTGCAGTGAGCCAGAGCTGCCCCCCACACCTCCACAAGAGACCCTCCAATACTAGTAAGTAAGTCTGGTCCAGTCTCTTATGAGGTCACTGCTTTTTATCCTGGGTCCTGGTGTGCACAAGACCATGTGTGCACCCTCCAAGAGTGGAGTTTCTGTTTCCCCCAGTCTTGTGGAATTCCTGTGATCAAATCCTGTTGGCCTTCAAAGCCAGATTCACTGGGGGCTCCTCCTCCCATTGCCAGACCCCAAGCTGGAGAGCCTCATGTGAGTCTCAGAACGTTCACTCCTGTGGGAGAGATTCTGTGGTATAATTATTTTCCAGTTTGTGGGTCGCCCACCTGGAGTGTATGGGACTTGATTTTACCATGATTGCACCCCTCCTACTGTCTCATTGTGGCTTCTTCTTTGTCTTTGGATGTAGGGTATCTTTAGCACTATTTTGTTGATGGTTGTTCAGCAGTTAGTTGTGATTTTGGTGTTCCCATAAGACGAGGTGAGCTCATGTCCTTCTACTCTGCCATCTTGTCTCCTTCACCCAAAGTTCCTTATAGTCCCAAAATTCCTTGTAAAATTTTAAAAAATGTTTGTTGAATGGATGGTTCAAGAAAGAAAGGAATGAATGTAAGGCTGGCCCTATCTGAGAAGTTTTTAGAATTCAGAGCCAGGAAAAAATTTGCTTCTCTTGAGTAACTATGCTTCCTACTTTTCTTTGTCAAAAAAAAAAAAAATTTGCCTTTTCCTCTTTGCCCCAGTTGCAAGGAACCTTAGGACCGAATCTGAAATTCAAGCATGGCAACGATGTCAGCCTCAGTGGTTAGCTGAGTCCCATCTCCTTGGTCCCAGTGTTGCTAGTTTTGTATTGCATTACATTAGTTTTACATTGGTAAATCACGTCAATGCTTCTGTAGAATTATATGGTCTATTAATAAATTCAATAAATACTTCTGGTGAAAGAATTTTTATAGAGGAACAGTGAGCATTTTTCAATGGTATGGATTTAAAGTCTGGCCCAAGCAATGCTGCTGTAAGTCCACCCCACATTCTGCAGAGCCCCCTCCTTTTGTGAGGCACCTGGCAAGAGGCTGCTTGTCGGTGGCTGTTAGCAACTCCAGGATTTGTTGAACAGCTTGGGGTGGAAAAGAACATTTTCCACTGCAGTTTTTTTTTTTTCCACTGCAGTTTTAATTATCAGAAGTACCACTATGTTCCCATGCTTATCTTTCCCATCTCCAAGGTCATTTGGGAAAAATGCAACACACTCACCAGTAAAGGCAAGAAGGCCCAGAAGTAGCCACAGCACAGACATATTGATGACTTGGCACTACGGATCCTAAAATGATTTTAAAATAGAAATTAGCTCAAAGATGTGAAGATATCAATTGTTGTCATAACATTATGTAGTGTTTCTATGGAAGAGTGTGAAAAGAATGAATGTGTGTCCCCCTGTCTGAACTAAGAAAATTAATTATTTGAATCATAATGAAATAAGCCAGAGCGGGACATGTGCTCCATCCATCCTTTTAATTAGCTTAAAAATGACGAGACTCCTGCTCAGCCCACAGGAACTCAACATACTGTCGAGTTACCAAATACAGGTTCTTTCAAGAAACCAAGATACTTTGATTCTCAACACTGAGAAATACGGTGATCTGACTGCAGATCTTGAAAAGCCAGTTTCTGATGCATGTGCCTCATCCCAATAGCCTCTTCATTATCAAAAGGTAATACCAAAAGTAGAATTTCTCATCAGTGCTTCTCTTACTTTGGGTTCTTTTTCCTTGAGTTAAGAGGAAAGGTTACGCTTTCCTTGGTGCCTTGCCATCTTTGCTTTGGTTAGAAGAAGAAGCTGGAAGACATTCCCCACTGCTCTAAGCCCCCAGCCTGGGAATCTCAGACCCCTTTGGTCACCTTGAGCCATGTTTCCCGTTCTCCCTCTATAGGACTCCTAGGCAGGAACAAACCTGGGCCAGAGCCTGGGGAGACCAATAAACAGGCTATTTCCACAAGCAAAGTCAAATCCTCACGAAGTCAGGTCATGATAGGGGTCCAGGATTGAACTCATAAGGGGGTCAGCAGACAAGAGATCGGACAACTGGTCACCATCAAGCACTTGCTCTCAAATACTTTCTCATCCCAGCTATTCCTCTAATCACCTTCCTCGTGTACAAAGAGCCCTGGTTCCCCCACTAGCTACCAAATGAATATACAAATGCCACCCAGAATAGCTTGCCGCTGACCCCAGGGGATGCCTGAGGAGCCAGCCACCTGCCCCCAAAGCCTCCACCTTCCACGAGCCCCTTCTACTGCTGGCTGCTCCCATCATCTCCCTTGGTCAGCGGAGCTTAGCTACGATCCTTTTGAGTTACTACTATCATTACAAGTGGGGTGTGTGTATAAATATGTACTCAGCACTTTCATAATGCTTTTCTCATCTCTTTTGTTTGAAGGTTAGTATTGTGGGTGGTTCCTTCCAAACACCCAGGAAGAGAATATGTCAAGATGAAGAAGAGGTATTAAGGAAGTCATTTGAATTAACAAAAAGCCATGCTTTTTGTTTTTCTTCCCTACAACATTGAGATAGTCTATCTGATTTCCCTTAGTTGAGTAGAAAATGTCGTGCCCAGTCCAGAACACCAGAAAGATACAGGAACTTTGCATTTTAGCTGTGTTTACAGGAACTCTCAGATTCAATCACCTAACACGAATCACCCACTGAGCCCCCAGCACTGAATGAGAGAGGACACTCTGTCCCAGGAAAAAGAGCAGAGAAAGAGCCATGTAGGTACAGGAAAAGCTCATAGTTTCATGAAAGTGTATATTTACAGAGGCTTCTCACTGGCTTTATGGAAAGGACCCATCCGAAAAAAGGACTGCTTGCAACCAGATGCAAAGCCCAGAGCATTTTACTCTTTGTACTGCTTTTCCAGGGGAAAAAAATTCTTCTTGGAAACACAAGTGGAAAAATTTAGCTTTTATTGCAACATGAAAGCTCGTTTCATTTTCCAGGCATGGAGCTAAATGTCTGTGTTGCGTAAGCACTTGAATGAAAAGAGTCTGTGTAAATACATGTGCCAGTGACTTAGGAACACAGAGTTACTTTGTTTGTTTTTTTTCAATTACATCAGGAAAGAGCAAGAAGGGACAATAAGACATCAGCATAGCATATCGAAGGAACCCAAACTCTGTGACGCAACTTTCCAGGTGCCAAAAAGGAGTCTATGTTCAGAAGGGAGTGTTGAGGCGTCACTGGAGTGTGTGTGGGGAGAGTCCATCGGTCACCCAGGACCGATCCGGTCAAAGCCCTGTGGCTTCAGACACTTGGAACCATTATCAAAACGTCAGGTCAGTCCAGCACTGTGTTCATGATGCCAAGCACAGCATCCCTCTTCTCCCTTTCTGGAGAGCAAAACTGTGACAGACAGCATGGGGGTGTCAAGGTGGAGGGCACGCTGGAAACTGACAACCTGAACACCACTTGGGGCCAATTCAGGTTCCTGGTGGCCTCCACGCACCCTGCCTCCACTGAGCACTTTGTAATTCTCAAAGCAGTGTTTAGATTTGTAAGGTGTCATGGACTATTTCCTCCTCAGTTAAACAATGTTTCTGGAAAAGATGGAAATAAAGGTCTTTGTTCTTTGTAATTCTCTCACAAGAGAACCCCCATTCCTTTTCCATGAATGTTCTCCCAGATTATCCCCACAAACCTTGAACCACAGGCATCCTAGGTCCTTAGGGTCCTCCGACCAGCCTGGAAAAGTTGCCATGTTAACATCCTAAGGTGCTGGGAGATGGAGGTGGCCCTGCCCCATCGTGCCCCACCCCACTTGGTCCTGGAAGGATTGAGGACTGCTCTCTACACACACACCAGGCAGGTCTCTTCTGCTCCACGTTGTACTGTCACCCTGACCCTGGTTTTATTGCTAACTCAGCTTTCTTGCTTGCTCCCTATGGACTGAAAGGCCTTTCCAGTAGCATCACATCTTAGCCATATCCCCTCATGCTCTCCCTCCTCACACACACCCTAGCATTGCCCCGCAGACTGCTGTGCACCAACAGCCCTTAAATGAAAACAACAGCAATGACAGCCACATACATAAAATGTTTCTGCCACTAGGACCACATTTTCTTGAGAAAAATCTAACTTTCTAGAGTCAGATATAAGGCTCCTTTTAAACTCACTTTTTGCAGAGTTGCATTTTCACATGGTCCATGAAAATATGTATTTACTGAATTTGGATTGTGAGCAAGGATTGCCAGCCTGGAAGGTTCGATCACTTCCCTTCACTCTCTGCAGGCAAATCCTTTCCTGGTTGAGAGAAACCTGGGAAGGAGTTCCTTCTCTCCCTTCGGCCGCTGTGCCTGCTTTCCTCACTTTGCCCATCTGGGATTCCCAGAGTTGGGAACTCGAGGAAGGCTCCTCTCCCAGTGCGAAGGACTGTCCCAGGAATATCCCGTTCTGAACAAAGATCAAATCTAAGAGACCATGGTCTCTCTTCCATGCAAGACTCCTGAAGCCTTTCTAGCCTTTGACTCCGCCAAGTTTAAGCTGTTAGACTTGTTGGCCTTAGATCTTTCACAGCCTCCAGAGAAGATAGGAGTTCGTTATAGAGGCGTCGCTTAAGGTGGGTGGGGTTAATGAAATAGGAGGGAGCCTGAGGGTGGGGGAGAGGTTACATCTGGAAAAACATAAACACCTCTGTCCTTTGGCTTTGAATTCACAAAAAACACATCTCATATGGCCTATAACAGTTCCCATTAAATGCACACATGTTTCTGTTCTCCCATTCTTTCTTTCGCCCGTGCTCACAAATCCAAAAGTAACTATATACTTAAATTAAAAGAAATCTAAACATGTATAAGTATTGTAAATAAAAAATCATTCTATCATCTACATAATCTTTTATAACATGTGTTTTCCTTGCAAGGTTCTTGAGTTTTCTCTGACTCCAACTTTTCTTATTTACTTAGCAGCAGAGACACAGTCATTATCAGTTGATCACCATATCCTGGATTTTTCATGCTAAATAGGCCTGAGCAGAGTTCCACCGCTCACCTGTTTTCAGTGAGCTCTTGTCCTTAGAGACCATCGGCCCATCACCCCTTATATAGAGTCCCTGGCCTGCTGCCTCTTTCAAAAAGTGTTGACTTCACCCTCTTACTAAGAGATTTATGACTGTCTTACTTTAGTAAGTAATCATCAATTATAGTAATTATAAATTATAGTTATTATAGTAATTATAAATTATAGTAATTATAAATTAATCATAAATTATAGTAATCATCAAATAATTATAAAGACTTTGAACTTATATAGGGCCTTTTATTCAAGAATGTCCTGACATTTTGCAAACATTAAGCAATATTGTTTCCTGCCACACCTCAGAGGGCAGATCCTAGTTATATTCATTTTGACATTTTCTAGTCCTACACTTGTTTTTATTTGCACCAGTTTCTGGGAATGGGGCCAGGTAGGAAGGAAGGGAGGGAGGAAGGGAGGGAGGGTGGAAGGAACTGAATCTGGAATGTTAGAAACTCATTCTTCATGTGTATTTCAGGCAAGCAGAGCCACACCTTAGGCTGAATGATGCTCTTTTATACACCCCTAATACCTACAGTTTGTTCCTAAATGTCTACCCCAATAGATACTTCAAGAGGGTTTATATGAAATTTCCAGGAAGGACTCCTTGCCCCAGATTGCCCAAGGGATGAGTTCCACAATTAAAAGAAGGAGCCTCCTCAACCACCACGCCCTAGGCTGCAGCTCTGCTGAATGGCTTGATCTCCCCCAAGCAGCCCCATCATTTGCTCTCTGCCTATGGACAGGCTCCTCCCTCTGGCAGAAATGCCCTCGGGGACATTGTGTGTCCCCCCCGAGGGACTGTGTGTCATTTGTCTTTACAACCCTAGCACCTAACACCCTGCCCAACACATATGAGATACTCAATAAAACCCATGGAATAGATGGGTTGCACATTGGCTGACTTGTTGCTAATCTGTCTCCTCTGCAGCCCCTGCCTTCTCCTGGGTCCCCTGCCCTGCCACACCTGGAATGTGTGAGAGCAGTGAACTTGACGGCTTCATTCATGACTGAGTCCTCAGAGACCAGATCAGAGCCTAGCACGTTGTGTGTGTGCGGTAAATATTTGTTGAATCCGTCAATGCATGAAGAATCTTCAGTCTCACCCAGCGAGGTTCAGATCGGTCCTCCAGCCCCGCGTCCCAGGTTGGTTTCCATGCTGCCTGGTAGGTATTTCAGCCTGAAAACATCTTGAGAGCAAGGACTGGGTCTTTTTTCCTGTATCCCCTAAATGGCACATAAGAGGTATTCGGTAGATGTTGATAGAATGAATAAATGAACCAAAGGATATTTATGACTTGGGGAAGTCACTGACTCCGTATTTGCAGCTCAGACTTTGGGGACTGGGATTTCCTAGTTCACTCCCCAAGGCGTAGATGGTGAGGCTACGAGAAGACAGGGCACTCTGAGCAAGGATCCAGACCCAGAGACCAGGAGTTCCTGAACTTTACATTTGGGGAGAGGGTGTGAGAATGCTGGTCTCCTCTCTGTTGTTGGCAGAGTTGGGATAAAAAGCAGATAAATAATGTACCCCACTAGAAACCATGTCCCTACCAAACAGTGGAATCCTTTCTCTTTATTTTGTCTACCAAGGTGTAGCACACACCAACGACAACTCAAATTTATTAGAGTGTGTGAAAACTCGGGAAGGCCCTGGCCCCATCTGCAAAAACACCACGTCACCAGGGCCAATCAAACCCAGCGCCGAGGATGCACATGAGCATCCTGGAAGTTTCTCCCCTGGTTGGCAGCCAGCATGTTGCCTGGCAACAGCTCCACGGAAATGACGCACACCAGTGCCCTCAGGCTCATTCAGTCCTCAGCTGCTCTGTGTGGACAACCTCCCTTTCAAAGACCTGGCGGACACTCAGTGGGGAAGCTGGGGCGGAGTGGGGGTGAGGGCGGGTATTGAAAAGAAAGCTTGTTGCGCCTGTTCTTAAGTGAGAATAAATATTAGAAACAGCTGAAGATATTCCCTGCCATGCCCCATGCAATTCTGACACCAATTCTGAGGTGTGTGTTTTTTTCCATCCCAAGCAGTTCTGTGAGTCCTATAATTTAACTCAATTCTGACACTATCTACCTGGAAATCGTATCAGATCCCAAAGATTAAGGTCTCAGTCCTATAAGACTTCCCTCCACCCCCATCTCCAACTTCAGAAGCCAATTGTAAGTCCAGGTTGCACCTGGGCTTCTGACCTACCAGCTGTAGATCAGAAGTTCCAACGACCTCTCCTTGGGTTCCATTAATTTGCTAGAATGGGTCACAGAACTCAAGAGAACCTTATACTTAACAGATTACCTATTTATTTCAAAGGATATAACTCAGGAACAGCCAGATGGAAGAGAGGCTGTAGGGCAAGGGATGGGGAAAGGGTGCAGAGCTCCCATGACCTCTGGGACCGCTCTCCCCACATCCCCACATGTTCACCAACTCAGAAGCTCTCTGAACCCTCTCCTTTTGGGTTTTATGGAGGCTTCATTGCAGAGGCAGGATTGATTAAATCATTGGTTACTGGTGACTGAACTCAAGCTTCAGCCCCTCTCCCCTCCCAAGTAGAGGGGTGGGATTGAAAGTTCCAACCCTAAAATCACCAGATTGGCTCCACTGGCAACCAGCCCCCATCCTTAGGGGCTTTCATTAAAATAGCAAAAGACAACTTTATGGTTCTCATCGCTTAGGAAGTTCTGAGGGTTTTAGAAGCTCTGTGCCAGGAAGGGGACAAATGGAGGGACCAAGCTAGGAACCCAGGCTTAGGCTAAGAGCCAAACATGTTTCCCCCTAGATGCTGCTCCAAGTGGCATTTGGTCCTGAAGTTATGGACAGTCTCTTTTAGGCAGGGGCTTCCTGGACTCTTCTGTTCAGTCTCTGCCCTACTCAGTGTTTGACCTTTCCACCACTGTCAGTCCTGAGTGGAGCTCCCATCTTTGGTTGCTATTCATTCTGGGAAGTGGCTTCTCACGGACCCTGCTGATTCTTCGATGACTTCTAATTCCTCCCATTCTAAGAATCCTCATGACCTAAGAGGGCATTTTCCAAAAAGCCTCCTGGACACTGCAGAAAAAATGACAGATATGTACTTTTGTACACGTCAGGGTCCAGGAATGCTCCTTGTGGCATTTTATAAGAGGTGGCTGGCTGGATAGGGCAGATGCTGTGTTGTGCTCTGCTAATATTTCCCGGGGGAAAACCTGGCAGCTCTTCTTGCCCTCCCCTGAGGAAGGACATACAGGCTGGTCCCAGACACAGGCTTGAGGTGCAGTCTAACAGAATGTACCCCACAGATACCAGGTGCAGCCTACACTCACTTAGTGGGCAAGCTGAAGAGGGCTTTCCTGTTTCCACATCCTGGAAAGCTCTCGTTAGTGTTTTTCTAAAAACGAAGGAACTGATCTGATCTGATGTTCACCTATAGAACCTTTATACTCATTTCAAGAGACTCTACAGTCATATAAGCCTTATCACTGCTCTTTATCATAGATTATTCAAAACACCAGGAACAATAAAATCTATGTGATTTTTTTCATACATTGAACACAGAATTTGTGGATGATTTTTTCTATTTCTTTTCACAGTCTATGATGCCATCCTCAGAAACAGAAGTCTACATGTAGTCAAGCATTCTCATTGCAAAAGACCATATCTTCTAGTTTTCATTAAGGTCAATGTGACAGTGGAAAGATACAATTG
The DNA here is from genome assembly GCF_949774975.1 of Lagenorhynchus albirostris. Taxonomy (NCBI): domain Eukaryota; kingdom Metazoa; phylum Chordata; class Mammalia; order Artiodactyla; family Delphinidae; genus Lagenorhynchus; species Lagenorhynchus albirostris. The sequence continues at coordinate 7,453,104 of NC_083107.1, read as the reverse complement.
AATTTTCAGCATGGCAAAAGTTTGACTACCTAAAACTATCAGATGGAAAAAGGTGCCATGTCTAAATATACTGCTGGTTGCTGAAAGGAAAGCTCAAAGCCTTGCTGCTTTTCTTGTCAGCGATTGCCAGAAGAAGAGGAGTATTTTGATCAATCTTGCTCACAAGACGCCTCCTGCCAGCTCTGGGGTTCAGAAAGAATTGACTTATTCTTAATAGTCAAACCCCAGTTCATTGAGAGGTTCTACCATGTTTGCTTTTTTTTGGGGGGGGAATCTTCTATTTTGCATTCCTCCTTTTTAATCTTTGGCTTGGCACATCCCTAAGTTGTGAAATCTCCTTGTGTGTTAAGAGCAGTGTTTTAATACCAATTTATAAACATGCGAGTACTTATATAAATTTAGACATGTAAATGCATATCTCTTATTGGTTTTCCTCTTACACCTAATAAAATCTCCAAGAGAAATACTTTTCAATTGTCAAAAACTTCTATTACATGGACCTGAAACTACTTTTGCCTGAAAGTACTAGGGAGATGATCTATGAATGAAGGCTGGATCTTTAATTTGTTTCAGATTACTTCTAGTTTACATGAAGAAAAAGAATAATTGGGGATTTGAATTATGAACCAGACATAGGTACTTCTGTACATTTTCTATTTATATTCACATGATGCCTTTTCTCCAATAAGTGTGAAATAAAATATTGACCCTGTGTAACAAATACAATACAAAAACAAGGCAAATAATAAATGCCTAGGCTGACTATGGAGAAAAGCAATTCCAGGAAGCAAGTAACAACCGTATTCCTTTTAACATATTTCTGTCTGTCCATTAAATAAGTATTTACTTAGTACCCACATTGTGCCAACCACTGGGTTTATGCCAGGAATAAAAAGTTGAATAAGACACAACCTCTGCCCTCAGGAAGCTCACTACCAGGTATTTACTGATATTTTTCTGACTTCTCTTGGGCCAACGGGCTAAATTGCTGGTTCCCCCCTGCAGCAAACATCCAACCTCTCATGTACAGACCATAAAACTCCATAGGATCCATTAGCTACCCTGAAACAAACTGATGAAGTAACTCTAAGTAAAGTTCTTTATTGTCCACAGGCATGGAAGTGTGAGACCAATAAAACTGTCTTATTCAGGAACCAATAAAATTCGTAGATGCTGTGACTGATGCAGTGTCTCAAATATCCCAAATGTGGAAACCTGCCCAAGGGATCACCCCGTCAGATCTCACAGTGGTGGATCACTCCCCAGGGTATCAGATACTTTCACACATGCTATAGTAGCGTCCTTATGATGTATGAAGCAGGCGTAATCATTACCCATATTTTACAGTTGAGGAAACTGTGATCCTCAATAATGAAATGACTTAGATGACCTAATCAGGTCAGGTTAGGTAGACTTGTTTGCCTACAGTTTTATGTCCTGGAACTCCCCAGAGAGGATAGAGTTCCTCTCTTTAATGGGATCTCTGGGAGTACTGTGATTTGGGATTCAGCATCAGTCAAGGCCACAGAAGTTTGCCTATGTGGGGAACAATGGCCCACCATGGCTGTATAGAGGTGATTGTCCTCCGGTGGTGGCTGGGATCCCAGGGGTATGATGCTTCCCTAGCAAGGCTGAGGAGATTGCCATTGGTCAGGGAATGCCATTGGTCAGTTGAGGGAATGGACCACTGTGTCCTGTGCCTTCCTTGGGGATTTGCATTCAGGAATGGAGGATGTTGGAGGCTCTGTACAGTCTCTATAGAAGAGCATGGAGCTCCCAGGGGTTGTTACCCAACATCAGATCACGGGGGAAGCCTAGGTCATGGAGTCACCAATATCAGGTCCGGGGTGACCCTGGAAAATCTGAGATGGAGGCTTCTCTAAGTAGTAGGATTTGTTGCCTTGAGAAATGAAGACCTGAGTCTTGGGCCCTCCTCATTAGCAGCCAATAATTCCAAGCCATCTAGGGCTTCTGTAATAGTGGCTACATGAGCAACCAAAGGGAATAAGAAGGTCCTGTGGTCTGTAGATAATCCCTTGAGAATAACTGCCTTGTGTCTGCATCAAAAGGAGTGTGCTCAAAGCTGGCTAGGGCTTCCCATCCACTGGTTCTGAATTAAGTTTAACTTAGGCTGAGATGCAAGGATTGGCTGTTCTATCTTGTGATTCCCCCAAATAATATATTATGGCATCCACTCGACTTGTGGAAATGAGTGTGTAATTGTGTTCAATTCTAAAATTTCTATTTGATTCTTGGTATCTTTTAAATTTTTTTCTTTTGCTGAGATAAATATCTTTATCTGCTGAGACTCTAATTTTTTGTTTGTTTCAAGTGTGTTTGTAATTGTTTGTTGAAGGATTTAGAAATCTTTGTCAGATAAATCTAACATCTGTCTTCTGGGTATGGGCATCTACTGATTGTCTTCTTTCATTCAGTTGGAGATCTTACTGGTTTTGGGTATGAGTGATTTTTAGTTGAAACCTGGACATTTGAGGTATTATGTTATGAGACTCTGGATCTTATTTAAACCTTCTATTTTAGTTAGCTCCCTCTGACACTGGTCCAACAGGGGAAGAGAGAGGTTCCATGTCCTTTTTTTTTTTTCTTTTTGGCCATGCCGTGGCATTCGGGATCTTAATTCCCCTGACCAGGGATTGAACCCGTGCCAACTGCAGTGGAAGCTCGGAGTCTTAACCGCTGGACCGCCAGGGAAGTCCCAGAGAGGTGCCATGTCTTTCCTGCTAGGTGGGAGTGAAAGTTCAGGCTCTCTACTCAGTTCCATTGACACCCAGTGGGTGTCATTACTGCTCTGCGGGGGTGGGGGGTTGGTTCCCAACCAGGCCTCCATTGACATCTCCCCAGCTGGGCAGATTAAGGGTGCCCTGCTGCTCCCCTGGCATTGGGTGCAGGTGGCCTCATTACCTCTGGGTGGTAACGTCCTGATTCTCCATTAGACCTGCTCAGAATCACCTCTATTGGAGAGAGGTGCTTATTACTGCCAGGTGGTAGTGGAAGTCCAGGTTCCTCACTTGGTCCCCAGTGACACTGCGGTGAGAGCAGGACATTCATTGGCTGCATTGGGATGAAAGTACCAGCTCCCTTCCTGACACCACAGCATAGGGAGGAATTGGGGCCCCTTGTTACAGCCTGGCGAGGGGGGAAGTCTAAGCTCCCCGTTCAGCCTCTGTTGCTGGGGGTGGGGCCACAGTTTTGCCTCTGGTGTTTGGATAGACTTGAGTGATGATCGTCTAAAGTTTGTCTGTCCTGCTAGGCTTCTCCTTTCCTGGTCCTTTGGTTAGACACAGCAGGCTTCTGTTGAGGTCTCTTGGGGGAGGGGAGGGACTTTTTCTGGGCCCTTAGGTGTTTCCAGGTTAGTGGCTTCTTCAACTTCAAGTCTGGCATATATGAAGCAAAAAACAAACAAAAGAAAAAAAAAAAAGCAAGAGAAAACAAAACCCAGGGAACTCACTGCCATGTCATTCTTCAGGTCCTGAGCCAGTCTGCCTTCTTCTCTCAACCTTACAGTTTTCTTATGTTTTTTTTTGTTTGTTTTTTGGTTTTTTTAACTGAAGTATAGTTGATTTACAATATTGTGTTAATTTCAGGTGTACAGCAAAGTGATTCACACACACATGCATATATATATTTATATAGCTGAATATATATAAAAGAATATATATAAAGATCCTTTTCCCTTAAAGGTTGTTAAGATATTGACTATAGTTCCCTGTGCTATACAGTAGGTCAGTGTTGGTTATCTATTTTATGTATAGTGGTGTGTATATGTTAATCCTAACCTCCTAATTTATCCCTTGCCCCCAACTTTCTCCTTTGATAACCATAAGATTGTTTTCTGTGTCTGTGAGTCTATCTCTGTTGTGTAGATCATTTCATTTGTATCACTTTTTTAGGTTCCACATGTAAGTGATATCATATGATGGTTGTCTTTGTCTGGCTCACTTCACTTGGTATGATAATCTCTAGTTCCATCCATGTTGCTGCAAAATGTTTTTTAAAATATATAAGGTCCAGGGTTTTTAGTTGTACTTAGAGGGAAAAGTAGGGAGCAGAGTGTCTATTCTACCTTCCCTGAAGCAAAGTCCTTCATTCACTTGCTTTTGAAAGAAAGGAAATTTTTTTCACATTAATATATTTTCCAAAAGGTACTTTATTATTTATTTATTATTTGGCCATGCCACGGGGCTTGCAGGATCTTAGTTCCTGACCAGGGATCAAACTCAGGCCCCAGCAGTGAAAGTACTGAGTTCTAACCACTGGACTGCCAGGAAATTCCCAAAAGGTACTTTTTTTAAGCACCTTTTTTTTTTTTTTTTTACGTGGGCCTCTCACTGTTGTGGCCTCTCCAGCTGTGGAGCACAGGCTCCAGACGCACAGGCTCAGCGGCCATGGCTCACGGGCCCAGCCGCTCCGTGGCATGTGGGATCTTCCCGGACCGGGGCACGAACCTGTGTCCCCTGCATCGGCAGGCGGACTCTCAACCACTGCGCCACCAGGGAAGCCCTAAAAGGTACTTTTTTAAAGCTTATTTTCACACTTAATATTATATTGCTAGGACCCGTCCACATTGTGTATAGCTGCATTCCAGGCTTGGATGATTTCCAGTGCAGACTCGTGGTCAGTGCCCTGTACTGCCAGTGTAAGGCTGCCAGGTTCAGTTAACTGGCCACCTTGCCCAGTCCTCGCAGCCATGGGCCCTCCAGAGATGATCCATGACCACACAGCACAAACCCCATTGGTGGTGTTTTCATAGTCGCTCATTCCCCTTTTCCTTCAAAGATGGAGATCTGGGGAACCTTGGGTGCCCACAGTGTTAAAGATGCAGGGGACACGGGTTCGTGCCCCGGTCCGGGAAGATCCCACATGCCACGGAGTGGCTGGGCCCGTGAGCCATGGCCGCTGAGCCTGCGCGTCCGGAGCCTGTGCTCTGCAACAGGAGAGGCCACAACAGTGAGAGGCCTACGTGCCGAAAAAAAAAAAAAAAAAAAGAGCAATAAGCCATGAATGTGGCCACTGGGGCGTTTGGAAATGACTTAGAAGGGTCGGGCCTTCCCAGTAAGGCCTGGAGAATCTTCTAAATTCTCCAGAAGAAAACTACCAAAAGCTGATAAGTGTTGCTTTACTGGGAAATTAAGCTACAGTTTGGCTGATTTTATGATGTGGATCCCTAACAAAAATCAGGGAGGCTCTATTTTTAAAGGAGTAAAGATATGTGTGTATATATATATATGTTTTCTGTTTGATCTTAAATGCACGAAAAAGTAGTTAAGCTCAGTATTGGCTTATAAATCATGAAATGTAACCTGGCCCATCCACACTAAAGACCATTTAAAAGTACCTGGTTATGAACCTATTTCTACTTCTCTAAACACAGACCCCCTGTATCAAGACTCCTCAGGTCATATCTATAGCTTCTAGAGTTCATCACAGTTTATAGCCCTCCTGGAATTTCAATGTTAAATATCTGATTTACACCTTTTGCTTGTGAGTCGAAACTCTAAATGCTCTTTTACCTCTATTATCCAGTAGCAAAATGATGCAGATATTACAACAAGTCAGACAGAACTGGGAGTCACTCCTTGTTCTACTGCTTTCTACCACATGATCTTGGGCAAATTTCTGAGTCTGTTTCCTTGTCTGTAAAATGGGGCTAAAAACAGTACCTGTTTCCTAGGGTGGTTGTGGGGATTGCTTGAGAGAAAATATCTGTAAAATGTCACCACAGTATTAGCACAATTAATTTATCACAATGCCTGACATATAGATGTTAGTTGTCATAAAGGAAAAATCCAACCATCATAAATTTTTTTTTTTTTTTTTTTTTTTTTTGCGTTACGCGGGCCTCTCACTGTTGTGGCCTCTCCCGTTGTGGAGCACAGGCTCCGGACGCACAGGCTCAGCAGCCATGGCTCACGGGCCCAGCCACTCTGCGGCATGTGGGATCTTCCCGGACCAGAGCACGAACCCATGTCCCCTGCATCGGCAGGCGGACTCTCAACCACTGCGCCACCAGGGAAGCCCTCCATCATAAATTTTGAGAGATCTAATTGGCTTTATTCAACAATTCATGAAGCAATTCACAAATCGGACAGTCTCCAATCTAGCAGATAGAAAGGAGCTCCGAAGAACCGTACAAGGTGAGAGATTTTTATAGACCAAAGTAAACAGGAACAAGGAAGTTATCCTGGGCATTTGCTGATTGGTAAAAGCAGGGCTATTCCCTTATATGGAGCAAAGGAAAGTCTTGGAGCAGGTTAGCTAACTTGTGCTGAGCAGGCAAGCACTGATTGGGTGACCTGACCTTTCCTTTTACGGGAGAGCTGAACACAGAAAAGTAGCAGGAACCACTCCATCTTGGGCCTAATCAGGTTACTTTAACAGTTGTTAAGTAAAAACAGGTTGTTGGGAAGGTTAAATGGTATATAAATAATAAAAACATCTAGGACAATGCTAGATGCATATGTATATTCTATTTCTTTAGAGCAATGGCTTTCAATGGCAGGTCGTTAGAGCCTCTTGGAGAGCTTTAAAAACATCAAGATGCCCGTGCCATATTCCAGGCCAATTACCTCAGAATCTCTGGGGGTTGGGCCCAGGCATCATTACTCTTTGAAGCGCCCCAGGTGTGGTGGGCAGAACAATGGCCTCCCACAGAAGGCCACGTCTTAATCCCGGGAACCTGTGACCTGTTTTCTGGATGTACGTTACCCAGCCGAAGGGAATCAGGGCAGCAGATGGAATTAAGGTTGCTCATCAACTGACCTTAAAATAGGCAGAATATTCTGGATTATCCAGGTGGATCCAGTATTCACAGGGGTCTTTCAATGTGACAGTGGGAGGCAGACGGGTCAGTGTCAGAGACTCTATCAGGCCTTGACGCTCATGAAGACAGAGAGAAAAGGGCCCCGAGCCAAGGAATGAGGCAGCATCAAGAGGCTGGGAAAGACAAGAAAATGGATTCCCTGTAGAGCGTCCAGAAAGACCACAGCCTTGCTGACACGTCAATCTGAGCGCAGTGAGAGCCCCGGACTTCTGACCTCCGGAACTGTAAGGTAATACATTTCTGTTGTTTTAGGCCACCAAGTGTGTGGTAAGTTTTACAACAGCAACAAGAAACTGATATATGCAACCAAAGTTAAGAACCACTGCAAAAAGCAAAAGAAAGCCCCACTGCTGTAGAGTTTCTGTGGGCTCTCAGCCGTCATTTGCCGAAATCTTTCTAAGAGTGTGGCTTTGCCTGAGAGGAAGGGGCTTGTCTCAACTGTTTCCGGTTCTTTTTTATTTCTAAATTTTAAAACTTGAGATATGATTTATGTATACTATGGGAATTCCACTCCATGGTGGTCCAGTGGTTAGGACTTTGTGCTTTCCCTGCTGAGGGTGTGGGTTAGGGAACTAAGATCCCGCATGCTACATGACCAAAACAAAACAAACAAACAAACAATTATGTGTAATATCGTGTAAGTTTAAGGTGTATGTGTCGATTTGATACAATTATATGAGGCAATTTGATTACCACCATAGTTTTAGCTAACATCTATATCATGTCACATACTTAGTATTTCTTTTTTTGTGCTAAGAACAATTCAGATCTAGTCTCTTAGGAACTTTCATGTAATAAGGAATTGTTGACTATAATCCCTGTACTGTGTATTAGATCACCAGAGCTTATTCATCTTCTACTTCCAGGATTATACCCTTTAACATCTCCCAGATTCCCCCACCCACTAGCCCTTGGTAACCACCATTCTACTCTTTTTTTTTTTTAATAAGTTTGGCTTTTTTAGAGTGCACATGTAAGTGATATCATATATTATAATATTTGTCTGGCTTATTTCAGCATAATGCCCTCAAGATCCATCCATGTTGTTGAAATGGCAGGATTTCCTTATTTCCCTTGGCTGAATAATATTCCATTGTGTGTTTGTATACATAGTATATAAGGTATATGTGTATATCTCATCTTCTTTATCCATTGACGGACACTTAGGTGGCTTTCGTATCCTGGCTATTGTGAATAATGCTGCAATAAGCATGAGAGCACAGATATGTTTTTGATACCCTGTTTTCATTTCCTTTGGATCTATACCTAGAAGTGGGATTGCTGGATCATATGGTAGTTCTATGTTTATTTTTTTGAGAAAACTCCATACTGTTTTCCATAGTGGCTGCACCAATTTACATTCCTACCAAGAGTGTAAGAGCGTCCCCTTATCTCTACATTTTTGCCAACATTTGTTATCTCTTGTCTCCTTGGTGATAGCCAATTTAACAGGTATAAGGTGATACCTCATTGTGATTTTGATTTGCATTTCCCTGATGATTAGAGATGAGCACCTTTTCATGTGCCTCTTGGCCACTCAGATGTCTTCTTTGGACATTTGGAAAAATGTCTATTCAGTTCCTCTGCCCATTTTTTAAATTGGACTGTTTGTTTTCTTGTTATTGAGTTGTATGATTTTTTAAATATATTTTGGATATTAACCCCTTATCTGATATATTGTTTGTAAATATTTTCTCCTACTCCATAGGTTATTTTTTCATTTTGTTGACGGTTTCTTTTGCTGTGCAGAAGCTTTTTATTTTATTTTATTCTTTAATTTTTTAATTTTTATTTATTTTTGGCTGTGTTGGGTCTTCATTGCTGCGCGCAGGCTTTCCTCTGGTTGCGGCAAGCGGGGGCTACTCTTCTTTGTGGTGAGCGGGCTTCTCATTGCGGCAGCTTCTCTTGTTGTGGAGCACAGGCTCTGGGCATGCAGGCTTCAGTAGTTGTGGCACACAGGCTCAGTAGTTGTGACTCGTGGGCTCCAGAGCGCAGGCTCAGTAGTTGTGGTACACGGGCTTAGCTGCTCCACGGTGTGTGGGATCTTCCTGGACCAGGGCTTGAACCCGTGTACCCTGAATTGACAGGCGGACTCTTAACCACTGTGCCACCAGGGAAGCCCCTATGCAGAAGCTTTTTAATTTGATGTAGTCCCACTTCTTGACTTTTGCCTTTGTTTTTTGTGCTTTTGGTGTCCTCTCCAAAAAAATTGTTGCCAAGAATAATGTCAAGGACCTTCTGCCCTATGTTTTCTTCTAGGAGTTTAACAGTATCAGATCTTATGTTTAAGTCTTTAATCCTACATACAAACAAGTTCCATTCCAGGAGCACATTCATAAAGTCCAATTTGTTTGTAAGTCCAACAAATTAGCCAAAGGTACCCAACTAACACAATCAGCTATATAGTAATGTACTGTAATAGGTTTCTAATACTTTTCACACAAATAATGCATAAACAACAAACACAAAAAATAAAACATTTAAAATCTTACAATGCAGTACCTTGAAAAGTACAGCAGTACAGTACAACAGCTGGCATCCAGGGGCTGGCATCAAGGGAACAGACAAGAGTTACTGAGTGAAGGAGGGAGAGGAGGTGGGAGATGGTAGAGCTGAAGGATTGTCAGCAATAGGCGATGGAGGGCAAGCTGCAATTTCACTCACGCCAGATGTGGATGGCACATGTTCTAGTTCCTTGCTGGATTCAAGTCCATCTGCCCTCTTGAAAAAACAATCCAGTGATGTCTGAGTGGTAGCTTTTTTTTTCTCGTCATAGATGACATGGTAGCACTGGATTGCATTCTGAACGGCTGCTGCAACCTTCATATACCGTTCTACATTGGAGTCCTGTGCCTCAAAAACAAACAGGGCCTCCTCAAATAAAGAAAATCCCCTTGCCATTTTCTGTGTCATGAATCTCTTCGGTTCTTCAGTTACTTCTTCCTCTTGTCTCTCTTCGTCCTTTCTCTGGGCACATTCCCATCTTTGCCGTACGCGGGCCTCTCACTGCTGTGGCCTCTCCCATTGCGGAGCACAGGCTCCAGACGCGCAGGCTCAGCGGCCATGGCTCACGGGCCCAGCCGCTCCACAGCATGTGGGATCCTCCCAGACTGGGGCACGAACCCGTGTCCCCTGCATCGGCAGGCAGACTCTCAACCACTGCGCCACCAGGGAAGCCCCCACATTCCCATCTTTGAAAGTTCACAACTTGAAGATTCATCTGTAGGGGACTTAACGGTATTTCAAGTTTATTTTGGTGAGTTGCGTAAGGTGAGGATCCAATTTCATTTTTTTTTGCATGTTTTTGAAACACCATTTGTTGAAGGGATTATCCTTTCCCCACTCAGTGTTCAGACCCCCTGTCAAGTAGTTGACCGTACATGCAGGGGGTTATTTCTGAGCTCTCTATTCAATTCCATTGGTCTGTGTGTCTGTTTTTTATGCTAGCACCATACTGATATAATTCTTTTTTTTTTTTTTTGCGGTACGTGGGCCTCTCACTGTTGTGGCCTCTCCCGTTGTGGAGCACAGGCTCCGGACGCCCAGGCTCAGCGGCCATGGCTCACGGGCCCAGCCGCTCTGCGGCATGTGGGATCTTCCCGGACTGGGGCACGAACCCGTGTCCCCTGCATCGGCAGGTGGACTCTCAACCACTGCACCACCAGGGAAGCCCGTGATAGCATTCTTATAGCTTTGTAGTATAGTTTGAAATAAGGAAGCGTGATACCTCCAGTTTTCTTCTTTCTCAGGGTTGCTTTGGCTGTTCAGAGTCTTATGTGGTTCCATAAAAATTTTAAGATTGTTGTTTGTATTTTTGTGAAATATGTCATTGGAATTTTGATAGAATTGCATTAAATCTATAGATGGTTTTGGGTGGTATGGACACTTTAACAATATTATTTCTTCTGATCCATGAACATAGTATCTCTTTCCATTTTTCACACTGTCTTCCATTTCTTTTATCAAAGTCTTGGGTTTTGCTGTCCAGCTCTTTCATTTCCTTAAATTTATTCCTAGGTATTGTTTTTGATACTGTTGTAACTGGGATAATTTTCTTTATTTCTTATTCACATATTTCATTGTTAGTATATAGAAACATAACTGATTTTTAAATATTATTTATTGAAGTATAGTTGATTTACAATATTGTGTTAGTTTCAGGTGTACAGTGAAGTGATTTTGTTTTATTTATATATAGAGAGATAGATAGATGTGTGTGTATATTTTTTTTGATTCATTTCCATTCTAGGTTATTACAAGATGTTGAATACAGTTCCCTGTTCTATACAGTAAATACTTGTTTATCTATTTATTTATGGTAGTGTATATTTGTTAATCCCATCTTCCTAATTTTTCCCTCCCCCCTTCCCCTTTGGTAACCATAAGTTTGTTTTCCATGTCTGTGAGTCTGTTTCTTCTTCATAAATAAGTTCATTTGTACTTTTTTTTTTAAGATTCCACATATAAGCGATCTCATATAATATTTGTCTTTCTCTGTCTGAATTCACTTAGTATAATAATCTCTAGGTCCATCCATGTTGCTGCAAATGGCATTATTTCATTTTTTTATGTCTGAGTAATATTCTATTGTATATATATACACCACATCTTCTTTATTCATTCATCTGTTGATGGACATTTAGGTTGCTTCCCTGTCGTGGCTATTATAAATAGTGCTGCTATGAACACTGGGGTACATGTATCTTTTCAAAGTATAGTTTCCTCTGGATTTATGCACAGGAGTGAGATTCCTGGATCATATGTTAACTCTATTTTTAGTGTTTTACGGAACCTCCATACTGTTTTACACAGTGGCTGCACCAATTTACATTCCCACCAACAGTGTAGGAGGGTTTCCTTTTCTCTAGCATTTATTATTTGTAGACTTTTTGATGATGGCCATTCTGACTGGTGTGAGGTGATACCTCACTGTAGTTTTGATGTGCATTTCTCTAATAATTAGAGATATTAAGCATCTTTTTATGTGCTTGTTGGCTATCTGTATGTCTTCTTTGGAGAAATGTCTATTGAGGTCTTCTGCCCATTTTTTGATTGGGTTCTTTGGTTTTGTTTGTTTGTTTGTTTGTTTGTTTTGCGGTATGCAGGCCTCTCACTGTTGCGGCCTCTCCTGTTGCGGAGCACAGGCTCCGGACACGCAGGCTCAGTGGCCATGGCTCATGGGCCCAGCCGCTCCGCAGCATGTGGGATCTTCCCGGACCGGGCCACAAACCCACGTCCCCTGCATCGGCAAGCGGACTCTCAACCACTGCGCCACCAGGGAAGCCCTGGTTTTTTGATATTGAGTTGTGTGAGCTATTTGTGTATTTTGGAAATTAAGTCCTTGTCAGTTGCATTGTTTGCAAATATTTTCTCCCAGTTCATAGATTATCCTTTTGTTTGTTTCCTTTGCTGTGCAAAAGCTTCTAAGTTTGATTAGGTCCCATTTGTTTTTTCTTTTATTTCTTCTGCCTTGGTAGATGGACCTAAGAATATATTGCTATGATTTATGTCAAAGAATGTTTTGCATGTTCTCGTCTAGGAGTTTTATGGTGTCATGTCTTATATTTAAGCCATTTTTAGTTCATTTTTGTGTATGGTGTGAGGGAGTATTCTAACTTCATTGATTTGCATGTGACTGTCCAGCTTTCCCAACACCACTTGCTGAAGAGACTGTCTTTTCTCCATTGTATATTCTTGCCTCCTTTGTCGAAGATTAATTGACCATAGGTGTTTGGGTTTATTTCTGGGCTCTCTATTCTGTTCCATTGATCTGTATGTCTGCTCTTGTGCCAATGCCGTGCTGCCTTGATTACTCTGAAGTCTGGAAGGGTTATGCCTCCAGACTTTATCCTTTCTTCCTTAGGATTGCTTTGGCAATTCTGGGTCTTTTGTGGTTTTATATAAATGCTAGGATTATTTGATCTAGTTCTGTGAAAAATGTCATGGGTAACTTGATAAGGATCACATTAAATCTGTAGATTGCTATGTATAACTGATTCACTTTGTTATAAAGCAGAAACTGACACACCATTGTAAAGCAATTATACCCCAATAAAGATGTTAAAAAAAATCTGTAGATTGCTTTGGGTAGTATGCCATTTTAACTATATTAATTCTTCCAATCCAAGAGCATGGGATATCTTTCCATTCTTTGAATAATCTTTGATTTCCTTTATCAGAGGAAACATAACTGATCTCTGTATGTTGGGTTTTTTTTTCTTTGTTTTGTATCCTGCAATGTTACTGATTTCATATAGTTCCAACAGTTTTTTGGTTGACTCTTCAGGATTTTTTTTTTTTTGGCGACACTGCAGGATACGGGATCTTGGTTCCCCAACCAGGGATCGAACCAGTGCCCCCTGCAGTGGAAGCATGAATTGTTAACCACTGGACTGCCAGGGAAGTCCCAGAATTTTCTTTATAAGAGGCAATATATATCATCTATAAATATTGACAATTTTTCTTCTTCCTTTTTCTTTTTTTTTTAGGAATACTTGAATTTTATTTTATTTTTTATATAGCAGGTTCTTATTAGTTATCCATTTTATACATGTTAGAGTATATATGTCAATCCCAATATCACAATTCATCCCACTATCACCACCAGCCCCCTGGCCCCGCTTTCCCTCCTTGGTGTCCATATGGTTGTTCTCTACATCTGTGTCTCAATTTCTGCCCTGCAAACCGGTTCATCTGTACCATTTTTCTAGGTTCCACCTATATGCATTAATATACGATATTTCTTTTCCTCCTTCTGACTTACTACACTCTGTATGACAGTCTCTAGATTCATCCACATCTCTATAAATGACCCAATTTCGTTCCTTTTTATGGCTGAGTAATATTCCATTGTATATATGTACCACATCTTCTATATCCATTCGTCTCTTGATGGGCATTTAGGTTGCTTCCATGACCTGGCTATTGTAAATGGTGCTGCAATGAACACTGGGGTGCATGTGTCTTTTTGAATTATGGTTTTCTCTGGGTATATGCCCAGTAGTGGGATTGCTGGATCATATGGTAATTCTATTTTTAGTTTTTTAAGGAACCTCCATACTGTTCTCCATAGTGGCTGTATCGATTTACATTCCCACCAACAGTGCAAGAGTGTTCCCTTTTCTCCACACCCTCTACAGCATTTGTTCTTTGTAGATTTTCTGATGATGCCCATTCTAACTGGTGTGAGGTGATACCTCATTGTAGTTTTGATTTGCATTTCTCTAATAATTAGTGATATTGAGCAGCTTTCCATGTGCTTCTTGGCCATCTGTATGTCCTCTTTGGAGAAATGTCTGTTTAAGTCTTCTGCCTATTTTTGGATTGGGTTGTTTGTTTTTTTAATATTGAGCTGCATGAGCTGTTTATATATTTTGGAGATTAATCCCTTGTCCCTTGATTCATTTGCAAATATTTTCTCCCATTCTGAGGGTTGTCTTTTTGTCTTGTTTGTAGTTTTCTTTGCTTTGCAAAAGATTTTAAGTTTCATTAGGTCCCATTTGTTTATTTTTGTTTTTATTTCCATTACTCTGGGAGGTGGATCAAAGAAGATCTTGCTGTGATTTATGTCAGAGTGTTCTTCCTATGTTTTCCTCTAAGAGTTTTATAGTGTCCGGTCTTACATTTAGGTCTCTAATCCATTTTGAGTTTATTTTTATGTATGGTGTTATGGAGTGTTCTAATTTCATTCTTGTACATGGTAGCTGTCCAGTTTTCCCAGCACCACTTATTGAAGAGACTGTCTTCTCTCCATTGTATATCCTTGCCTCCTTTGTCATGGATTAGTTGACCATAGGTGCGTGAGGTTATCTCTGGGCTTTCTATCCTGTTCCATTGATCTTTATTTCTGTTTTTGTGCCAGTACCATATCATCTTGATTACTGTAGCTTTGTAGTATAGTCTGAAGTCAGGGAGTCTGATTCCTCCAGCTCCATTTTTCTTTCTCAAAACTGCTTTGGCTCTTCAGGGTCTTTTGTGTGTCCATACAAATTTAAAAATTTTTTGTTCTAGTTTTGTGAAAAAGGCCATTGGTAATTTGATAGGGATTGCATTGAATCTGTAGATTACTTTGGGTAGTATAGTCATTTTCACAGTATTGATTCTTCCAAACCAAGAACATGGTATATCTCTCCATCTGTTTGTAACATCTTTGGTTTCTTTCATCAGTGTCTTTTCATTTTCTGCAAACAGGTCTTTTGTCTCACAAGGTAGGTTTACTTCTACGTATTTTATTCTTTTTGTTGCAGTGGTAAATGGGAGTGTTTCCTTAATTTATCTTCCAGATTTTTCATCATTGGTGTATAGAAATGCAAGAGATTTCTGTGCATTAATTTTGTACCCTGCAACTTTACCAAATTCATTGATTAGCTCTGGAACATCTTTAGGATTCTCTATGTATAATATCATGTCATCTGTGAACAGTGACAGTTTTACTTCTTCTTCTCCAATATGTATTCCTTTTATTTCTTTTTCTTCTCTGATTGCCATGGCTAGGACTTCCAAAACTATGTTGAATAACAGTGGTGAGAGTGGACATCCTCGTCTTGTTCCTGATCTTAGAGAAAATGCTTTCAGTTTTCCACCATTGAGAATGATGTTTGCTGTGGGTTTGTCATATATGGCCTTTATTATGTTGAGGTAGGTTCCCTGTATGCCCACTTTCTGGGGAGTTTTTATCATAAGTCGGTGTTGAATTTTGTCAGAAGCTTTTTCTGTATTTATTGAGATGATCATATGGTTTTTATTCTTCAATTTGTTAATATGGTGTATCACATTGATTGATTTGTATATATTGAAGAATCCTTGCATCCTTGGAATAAATCCCACTTGATCATGGTGTATGATCCTTTTAATGTGTTTTTGGATTCTGTTTGCTAGTATTTTGTTCAGGATATTTGCATCTATATTCATCAGTGGTATTGGTCTGTAATTTTCTTTTTTTTGTAGTATCTTTGTCTGGTTTTAGTATCGGTGATGGTGGCCTCATGGAATGAGTTTGGGAGTGTTCCTTCCTCTGCAATTTTTTGGAAGAGTTTGAGAAGGATGTGTGTTAGCTCTTCTCTAAATGTTTGATAGAATTCACCTATGAAGCCATCTGGTCCTGGACTTTTGTTTGTTGGAAGATTTTTTTAAATTTATGTATTTTATTTATTATTTTTGGCTGTATTGGGTCTTTGTTGTTGTGTGTGGGCTTTCTCTAGTTGTGGCGAGCTGGGGCTACTCTTCGTTGCAGTGCGCGTGCTTCTCACTGCAGTGGCTTCTCTTGTTATGGAGCATGGGCTCTAGGCACGCGGGCTTCAGTAGTTGTGGCTCGCAGGCTTCAGCATTTGTGGCTCACAGGCTCTAGAGCGCAGGCTCAGTAGTTGCGGTGCACGGGCTTAGCTGTTCCGCGGCATGTGGGATCTTCCCGGACCAGGGCTGGAATCCGTGTCCCCTGCACTGGCAGGAGGATTCTTAACCATGGTGCCACCAGGGAAGACCTGTTGGGAGATTTTTAATCACAGTTTCAATTTCATTACTTGTGATTGGTCTGTATATATTTTCTATTGCTTCCTGGTTCAGCCTTAAAAGGCTATACCTTTCTAAGAATTTGTCCATTTCTTCCAGATTGTTCATTTTATTGGCATACAGTTGCTTGTAGTAGTCTCTTAGGATGCTTTGTATTTCTGCAGTGTCTGTTGTAACTTCTCCTTTTTCATTTCTAATTTTATTGATTTGAGTTCTCTCCCTCTTTTTCTTGATGAGTCTGGCTAATGTTTTATCAATTTTGTTTATTTTCTCAGAGAACCAGCTTTTAGTTTTATTGATCTTTGCTATTGTTTTCTTAGTTTCTATTTCATTTATTTCTGCTCTGATCTTGATCATTTCTTTCCTTCTGCTAACTTTGGGTTTTGCTTGTTCTTCTTCTCTACTTGCTTTAGGTGTAAGGTTAGCTTATTTATTTGAGATTTTTCCTGTTTCTTGATGTAGGTTTGCATTGCTATAAACTTCCCTCTTAGCATTGCTTTTGCTGCATCCCATAGGTTTTCGATCGTTGTATTTTCATTGTCATTTGTTTCTAGGTATTTTTTTAACATCTTTATTGGAGTATAATTGCTTTACAATGGTGTGTTAGTTTCTGCTTTATAACAAAGTCTAGGTATTTTTTGATTTCCTCTTTGATTTCTTCAGTGATCTCTTGGTTATTTAGTAATGTATTGTTTAGCCTCCATGTGTTTGTGTTTTTTACGTTTTTCTCCCTGTAATTGTTTTCTAATCTCATAATGTTGTGGTCAGAAAAGATGCTTGATATGATTTCAATTTTCTTAAATTTACTGAGGCTTGCTTTGTGACCCAAGATGTGATCTGTCCTGGAGAATGTTCCATGTGCACTTGAGAAGAAAGTGTAATATGCTGTTTTTGGATGGAATGTCCTATAAATGTCAGTTAAATCTCTCTTGTCTATTGTGACATTTAAAGCTTGTGTTTCCTTTTTAATTTTATGTTTGGATGATCTGTCGATTGGTGTGAGGTGTTAAAAGTCCCCCACTATTATTGTGTTACTGTCAATTTCCTCTTTTATAGCTGTTAGCAGTTGCCTTATGTATTGAGGTGCTCCTATGTTGGGTGCATATATATTTATAATTGTTATATCTTCTTCTTGGATTGATCCCTTGATCATTATGTAATGTCCTTCCTTGTCTCTTGTAGCATCCTTTATTTTAAAGTCCCTTTTATCTGATATGCATATTGCTACTCCAGCTTTCTTTTGATTTCCATTTGCATGGAATATCTTTTTCCATCCCCTCACTTTCAGTCTGTATGTGTCCCTAGGTCTGAAGTTGATCTCTTGTAGGCAACATATATATGGGTCTTGTTTTTGTATCCATTCAGCAAGCCTGTGTCTTTTGGTTGGAGCATTTAATCCATTCACATTTAAGGTAATTATCAATATGTATATTCCTATTACCATTTTCTTAACTGTTTTTGGGTTTTTTTTGTTTTGTTTTTTTGCGGTACACAGGCCTCTCACTGTTGTGGCCTCTTCCATTGCAGAGCACAGGCTCCAGACACGCAGGCTCAGCAGCCATGGCTCATGGGCCCAGCCGCTCCACCGCATGTGGGATCTTCCTGGACCAGGGCACGAACCTGTGTCCCCTGCATCAGCAGGTGGACTCTCAACCACTGCACCACCAGGGAAGCCCTGGGGTTTGTTTTTGTAGGTCCTTTTCTTCTCTTGTGTTTCCCACTTAGAGAAGTTCCTTTAGCATTTGTTGTAGAGCTGGTTTGGTGGTGCTGAATTCTCTCAGCTTTTGCTTGTCTGTAAAGCTTTTGATTTCTCCATCAAGTCTGAATGAGATCCTTGCTGGGTAGAGTAATCTTGGCTGTAACAGGTTCTTCCCTTTCATCCCTTTAAATATGTCATGCCTCTCCCTTCTGGCTTGTAGAGTTTCTGCTGAGAAATCAGCTGTTAACCTTATGGAAGTTCCCTTGTATGTTGTTTGTTGTTTTTCCCTGCTGCTTTCAATAATTTTTCTTTGTATTTAATTTTTGCCAATTTGATTATTGTGTGTCTCCGCGTGTTTCTCCTTGGGTTTATCCTGTATGGGACTCTCTGTGCTTCCTGGACTTGGGTGGCTATTTCCTTTCCCATGTTAGGCAAGTTTTTGACTATAATCTCTTCAAATATTTTCTCGGGTCTTTTCTCTCTCTCTTCTCCTTCTGGGACCCCTATAATGCGACTGTTGTTGCGTTTAATGTTGTCTCAGAGGTCTCTTAGGCTGTCTTCATTTCTTTTCATTGTCTTTTCTTTATTCTGTTCCACAGCAGTGAATTCCACCATTCTGTCTTCCAGGTCACTTATCCATTCTTCTGCCTCAGTTATTCTGCTATTGATTCCTTCTAGTGTAGTTTTCATTTTATTTATTGTATTGCTCATCTATGTTTGTCTGTTCTTTAATTCTTCTAGGTTTTTGTTAAACATTTCTTGCTTCTTCTTGCTCTTTGCCTCCATTCTTTTTCCAAAGTCCTGAAACATCTTCACTGTCATTATGCTGAATTCTTTTTCTGGAAGGTTGCCTATCTCCACTTCATTTAGTTGTTTTTCTGGGGTTTTATATTTTTCCTTCATCTGGTACGTAGCCCTCTGCCTTTTCATTTTGTCTGTCTTTCTGTGAATGTGGTTTTTGTTTCACAGCCTGCAGGATTGTAGTTCTTCTTGCTTCTCCTGTCTGCCCTCTGGTGGATGAGGCTATCTAAGAGGTTTATGCAAGTTTCCTGATGGCAGGGACTGGTGGTGGGTAGAGCTGGCTGTTGTTCTTGTGGGTAGAGCTCAGTAAAACTTTAATCTGCTTGTCTGCTGATGGGCAGGGCTGAGTTCCCTCCTTGTTTGTTGTTTGGTCTGAAGTGACCCAACACTGGAGCCTACCCAGCCTGTTTGGTGGAGCTAATGGCAGACACTGGGAGGGCTCACATCAAGGAGTACTTCCCAGAACTTTTGCTGCCAGTGTCCTTGTCCTCACTGTGGGACACAGCCACTTCCCACCTCTGCAGGAGACCCTCCAACACTAGCAGGCAGGTCTGGCTCAGTCTCCTATGGGGTCACTGCTCCTTCCCCTGGGTCCCGATGCACACACTACTTTGTGTGTGCCCCTCAAGAGTGGAATCTCTGTTTCCCCCAGTCCTGTCAAAGTCCTGCAATCAAATCTCCCTAGCCTTCAAAGTCTGATTCTCTAGGAATTCCTCCTCCCGTTGCCGGATCCCCAGGTTGGGAAGCCTGATGTGGGGCTCAGAACCTTCACTCCAGTGGGTGGACTTATGTGGTATAAATTTTCTCCAGTTTGTGAGTCACCCACCCAGCAGTTATGGGATTTGATTTGATTGTGATTGTGCCCCTCCTACCGTCTCATTGTGACTTCTCCTTTGTCTTTGGATGTGGGGTATCTTTTTTAGTGAGTTCCAGTGTCTTCCTGTTGATGATTGTTCAGCAGTTAGTTGTGATTCCGGTGCTCTCGCAGGAGGGAATGAGAGCACGTCCTACTCCGCCATCTTGAGCCAATCTCGGCACTTCCTTTTTCAATGAATGCCTTTTTATTTCTTGCATAATTGTTTTAGCTGGGACTTCTAGTACTATGTTGAATAAAAGTGGTGAGTGTGGGCATCCTTGTCTTGTTCCTGATCTCACAGGAAAAACTTTCAATCTTCCACCACTGATCATGATGTTGGCTGTTTGCTTGTCATATATGGCCTTTATTATGTTGAGGTACATACCCTCTATAAATAATTTGTGGAGATTTTATCTTGAAAAAAATGTATTTTGTTGAATGCTTTTTCTGCATCAATTGAGATGATCATGATTTTTATCTTTCATTTTATTAATGTGGTGTATCACATTTATTGATTTACATATGTTGAACCATCCTTGCATCCCAGGGATAAATCCCACTTGGTCATGGTGTATCACCCTTTTAATGTGTTGTTGAATTAGATTTCTTAATATTTTGTTGAGAATTTTTGCATGTATATTTATAAGGGATGTTGGTTTGTAGTTTTTTCTTGTAGTGTCATCTGGCTTTGGTATCAGGGTAATGGTAGCTTCATAAAATGAGTTTGGAAGTGATTCTTCTTTGATTTTATTTTTTGAAAGTTTGAGTAGGACTGGCATTAATTCTCCTTTATATGTTTGGTAGAATTCACCAGTAGAGCTATTTGGTCCTATATTTGTCTGTGTTGGACGGCTCTTGATTACTGATTCAATTGCCTTACTTGCATTATTGGTCTGTTCAGATTTTCTATTTCCTGATTGTCTTGGCTCTATGTATCTAGAAATTTATCTGTTTCTTCTAGGTACCCAATTTGTTGGCATGTAAGTATTCATAATAGCCTCTTAGTCTAGTTAAAAGTTTTTCAGTTTCATTTTTCTTATCAAAAACTGAGTTCTTAGTTTTGTTAATCTTTTCTGTTCTCTATTTCATTATTTTCCACTCTGATCTTTATTTCCTTCCTTCTGCTAACTTTGGGCTTCCTTGTTCTTTTTCTAGTTCCTTGAAGTGTGAAGTTAGGTTCTTTATTTGAGAGCTTCCTATCTTCTTAATATATGTATTTATTACTATAAAATTCTCTCTCAGAACTGCTTTTGTAACATCCCATAGATTTTGATGTGTTGTGTTGTCATTTTCATTTGTTTTGAGATTTTTTTTTCTTTATGACCCATTTCTTGTTCAGGAATGTGTTGTTTCCACATGCTTATAAACATTCCAGTTGTCCTCTTGTTTTTTATTTCTAGTTTCATCCATTGTGGTTTGAAAAGATGGTATAATTTTAATCTTCTTAAGGTTGCTAGTATTTGTTTTGTAACCTATCATATGATCTATCCTGGAGAATATTTCTTGTGCTCTTTAGTAGAATATGTATTCTGCTACTGTTGGATGGAATGTTCTATAAATGTTTTGTAGGTCCATTTCATCTAATATATGAGTCCAGTCCAATGTTTTCTTTCTGTCTGGATTATCTTTCCATTGCTGAGAGTGGGGTATTGAAGTCTGCTGCTGTTATTGTATTGTCTGTTTTTCCTGTCTGATCTGTCAGTATTTGATTAATATATTTAGATGCTCCAATGTTGGGTGCATATATATTTATGATCTTCTTGATGAATTGACCCTTTTATCATATAAGATCACCTTCTTTATCTCTTATTACCTCTTTTGGCTTAAAGTCTATTTTGTGTGATAGAGGGATAGATAGCTACCCCTGCTTTCTTTTGGTTTCCACTTGCATGGAATACTTTTTACTGTCTCTTCATTTTGATCCTATGTGTGTCCTTAACCCTGAAGTGGGTCTCTTATAGGCAGCTTATAGTTGGGTCATATATTTTTTTAAATCCATCCAGCCACTCTGTACCTTTCTGATGGGTGAATTCAATCCACTTACACTTAGAGTAATTATTGATATGTAAGGACTTACTAATGCCATCTTAATAACTTCTCACAGTTTTGTAGTTCCAATGTATTTTTTTTTCTTGTTTCTGCCTACTTTTGTCAGCTGGTCATTCCATGGTGATATGCTCTGTTTCCCCTTTCTTTATCTTTTGTGAATCTCCTATAGGTTTTTGCTTTGTGGTTACCATGAGGCTTATGTAAAACATAAATAAAGCAGTTCATTTTAAGCTGATAGCAACTTAACTTCAATCACACACAGGAGTTCCAAAATTTTACTCCCTCCCTTTACACTTTTGACATCACAATTTACCTCTTTCTATATTTTATATTCGTTAACAAATTATAGTAGATACAGCTACAAAAATATATAACTATATATTTTAAAATAATCTTTTCATATAATCTTTGTACTATAGGTAACTGGTTAACATACCACCTTATTACAGAATTAGAGTTTTCTAAATATGACTGTATATCCACCAGTGTTCTGTATACTTTCATATGTTTTCATGTCACTAATTAACATCTTTTCATTTCAGCTTGAATAATTCCTTTTGGCATTTCTTGCAAGGCAGGTCTAGTGGTGATAACTCCCTCAGTTTTTGTTTATCTAGAAAAGCCTTTATTTTTTCCTTCATGTATGAAGTGTAACTTTGGATAAATTATCTTGGTTGGAAATTTTTTCTTCCAACATTTTGAATATGCTATTTTCACTCTCTCCTGGTCTGTAGGGTTTCTTTTGAGAAATACACTGATAGCCTAATGGGGGGTTCCTTGTAGGTTATAATCTTTTTTTCCTTCTGGCTGCATTTAAGATTCTCTTTGATATTTGACATTTTCATTATAGTGTATCTTACAGAAGTACTTTTTTTTCATTGAAAAAATAGGGTGATCTATTAGCTTCATGAATTGGATGCCCAAGTCTTTCCAAAGTTTGAGAATTTTTCAGCTATTACTTTAAACTTTTTACCACTTTCTCCCCCTCTTCTCCTTCTGAAATACTAATTATTTTAATATTTGTACATTTGATGGATTCCCATGGATCATGTAGGCTTTCTTCATTCTTCTTCATTCTTTTTTCTTTGTTCTCCCCTAACTGCATTATTTCAAAATTCCTATCCTCTAGCTCACTTATTCTACCTTCCATTTGGTCTACTTTGCTGTAGATATTTCATATTGCATTTCTCATTTTATTCATTGAATTCTTCAGCTCCAGAATTTGTTTGGTCCTTTTTTATGATTTCTATCTCTTTGTTAAATTTCTCATTTTTTCATGTGTTTTCCTCATTTCATTGAGTTGTCTTTCTGCATTTTTTTGTAGTTCACTTGAGTTTCCTCAAAACTGCTATTTCAAACTCTTTATCAGCTAGATCTCAAAATTCCATGTCATTGAGTTCAGTTTTTGGAGGATTGTTTTCTTTTGGTGATGATATTTCTCATGTTCCTTGGAGGTTTGCATTGTGGCTCTTGCACTGAAGTAGTGGAACCCCTCAAATCTGTACCAGTTGCCTTTGGGTGGGTTCATTGGTCCTGTTATATCTAGATTTTCTCTGACCTTGTATGGGTACATCTGCTCCACACTCCTTATTCCCTCTTGTGGTGGAATTTTTTTTTTTTTTTTTTTTTTGCTGTACGCGGGCCTCTCATTGTTGTGGCCTTTCCGTTGCGGAGCACAGGCTCCAGACGCGCAGGCTCAGCGGCCATGGCTCACGGGCCCAGTGGTGGAATTTTTAAGCTTTCATGCCTTCTCTGGTTCTTACAACTCATCAGGTTGACCTTTGGAAACCTCTTTGTTTGCCAGAAAGTGGCACTACCACTCAAGTTTGTGGTTTCTCTCTTGCCAACAGACCCTGGTATGATTTTTCTGAGAACACTCTGGCCATTGCCAGTTCTGTGTTTCACTCAGAAACACAAAGAGTCACCTGCAGACTTGGGGGTGGGGGGAAGTGTGGGTTTAGCACTCAGGGCATTGGGGGGGTGCCTGCAGGCCCAGTGGAAAGATCTTCAGGTGAGCCTCCCAGAGGCTCATGGGCAGACTTCCTGCTGAAGTCCTGAGTGCAGTCAGTGGGAATTTTCATTCCCAGCCTCTGACTTCTCAGTGGGAATGGTATATTCAGTCATGTTTTTTATCAGACAATTAAAAAGTTAAGATAGCTCTCAAGGCTATTTCATAATGTGTAATCTGTGCTTTACATTTTATGAGCTCAGAAAACCTGGTACTTTGCTCAATATTGTTTGTTTTTACTTGGAGATCTCATTTAGAGATTTGGTTTCCTCTTCTTTTATGAAAGAGAAAAAAAAGAACATTGCTGAGGTTGCTGGCCCAGAGCAGTCCACATTTTATTTCTTGTGGAACTGCTGACACAGGGCAAGTCCTTCATAAAATAAAGATTTGGGGGTGTGTTAAAAAGAAAGGGGAGTCCACAGGACTTCCCTGGTGGTGCAGTGGTTAAGACTCTGTGTTCCCAATGCAGGGGGCCCGGGTTCAATCCCTGGTCAGGGAACTAGATCCCACATGCATGCTGCAACTAAGAGTTCACATACCACAACTAAGGAGCCCACAAGCCGCAACTAAGGAGCGCGCCTGCTGCAACTAAGACCTGGTGCAACCAAATATATAAATAAATATTTTTTAAAAAAAGAGGGGAGTCCAGAGGGTTTTCTCTTTCACATGTGCCTGATTAGGAAACATTTTCATATGAAACATCTGTACAATAGAATACTTTGCATTCATTAAAGAGGGAGGTAGCTCTGTATGTACTGATATGGGAAAATGTTCAAGCTATGTAGCTAAGTGGTGGGGAAGACAGAGTCCATGTTAGAGGCTGTCCTGACTTCTGCAGGGTACCTCAGATTCTCATCAGCGAAAACAGTCCAGCCTGCTACTGACAACCTGAAGAGTGGCTTTCCTGTCCCTTCTAAGTTTTTCTAAAATTATTCATATCCCTTACTTTTCCCCTTCTGTCTCATTTCATTCCTAAAATCCCCTAATATTCAGCTTCTGTCCCAATCACAGTGGGTTTTCCAGTATAGTTCCTTTTCATTATATATATTTTTTGTTCAATAACGATTCAATTTTTAAAAAGTAAAAAAAAAAAATTGTCAAAAAGGATTCAACACAGAGGTTCAAAAGATACAAGAAAAAAAAAGGAAAAACAAATGGTAGATAAGGGTCTCTTTTTCGACCATCTCACAACTACCAATCTGCTCTATGGATTTACCTATCCTGGATACTTCATATAAATGGAATCATAAAATATGTAGCTTTGTGTTTGTCTTCTTTCACTTAGAATAATGCTTTTGAGGTTCATCCATGTTGTTTCATGTGTTAGTACTTCATTCTTTTTTTGTGTCTGAGTAATATTGCATTGTATGCATGTATCACAACTTGTTTATCCATTCATCCAGTGACGGACATTTGGGTTGTTTCCACCTTTTGGCTGTTATGAATAATACTGCTATGAACATGCATTTACATTTGTTTGCATAGCTGTTTTTAATTATTTGGGGAATATACTTAAGAGTTCAATTGCTGGGTCATATGGCATTTCTATGTTTAATGCTTTGAGGAACCAACAAACTGTTTTCCATGGCAGCTACACCATTTTACATTTCACCAGTGATTTACAAGGGTTTCAATCCACACACATCCTAGCACTTGTTCTCTTTTAATTTTAATTATAGTCATTCTAGTGGGTATGGAGTGGTATCTCATTGTGATTTTGATTTACATTTCCCTAATGGCTAATGATGGTGAACATATTTAATGTGCTTGTTGGCTATTTGTGTATCTTCTTTGAGGAAATATCTATTCAAGTCCTTTGCCCATTTATAAATTGGTTGTTTGCCTTTTGTTGTTGAGTTGTAATTTCATGTGAATTTGAATTGGTTTTTTCCATTTTTGCAAAAAAGGTCATTGGAATTTTTATAGGGATTATATTGAATCTCTAGATTGCTTTTGATAGTGTTGCCATCTTAACAATATTGTATATTATAATTCATGAACTTGAAGTATTTCAATTTTTAAAATAAATATCAATTTACTTCAGTGACGTTGCATAGTTTTCAGTGTACAAGTATTTCATTTCCTTGGATAAATTTATTCCTGGTATTTTATTCTTTGGATGCTATTGTAAATGGTGTTATTTTCTTAATTGCTTTACTGATTATTCCTTGCTAGTATATTGTCAACACACAACTGAGTTTGTGTGTTTGTTTTGTAAACTGCAACTTGGCTGAAATCATTTATTCTAGTAGTAGGTTTTTTCTGTCTATTTGTGTATTCTTTGGGATATTGCATTTATAGGAGCATATCATCTGTAAAGAGAGGTAGATTGATTCTTCCTTTCCAGTTTGGATGCCTTTCCTTTTTCTTGCCAAATTGCTCTGGCAAGAACATCCAGTACAATGTTGAATAGCAGTGATGAGAAAGTGGACTTCCTTGTCTTGTTCCTGCTATTAGGGGAGAAAATTTTACCGTTGAATATGAAGTTAGCTTTGAGATTTTACATGAATCATAATGAGGAAGTTCCCTTCTATTCCTAGTTTTCTAAGTGTTATTATCCTGCAAGGATGTTAGATATTTTCAAAAGCTTTTTCAGCATCAAGATGATCATGTGAGTTTTTCCTTTGTTCTATTACTGTGGTGTATTATATTGATTTTCTTATGTTGAACCATCCTTGCATCCTGGAATAAATCCTACTTGGTCATGGTGTATAATCCTTTTGATATGTGGTTCAATTCCATGTGCTAGTATTTTATTGAGGATTTTGCAACTATAAGTGATATTGGTCTGCAGTTTTTTTTGTACTTTAGGTACCTTTGTCTGGCTTTGGTATTAGGGTAATGTGACCTCTAATAGAATACATTAGAAATTGTTTCCTCCTCTTCTTTTTTTGGAAGAGTTTGTGAAGGACTAGTGTTACTTCTTTAAACGTTTGATAGAATTCACCAGCAAAGCCATATGGTCTTGGATTTTCTTTCCTGGAAGGCTTTTTATTACTAATTCAACCTCTTTACTCAATAAAGGTATGTTCAGATTTTCTATATCTTATTGAGGTGGTTTGGTAAGTTGTGCATTTTCTAGGAATTTGTCTATTTCTTCCAGGTTATCTAATTTGTTGGTGTATAATTGTTCATAATATCTTACAATCCTTTCTAATTCTGTAAGGTCAGTAGTAATATCCCCACTTTCATTTCTGATATTAGTTATTTTCATCTTTTCTCTCTTTCTCAATCTAGCTAACAGTTTGCCAAATTGGTTAATAGTCTCAAAGAACCATTTTTGGTATCATCAATTCTATTTTTAAAAAATTTCTATTTTATTTGTCTCTGCTTTAATCTTCATTAGTTCCTTCTGCTAGATTTGGGTTTAGCTTGTCTTTCTTTCTGACTTCCTTAAGATGTAAAGTTAGCTTATTAATGTGAGATTTTCCCTTTTTAAAAAAATATACACTTTTAAGAGCAGTTTTAGGTTCACAGGAAAATTGAGTGTAAAGTGCAGAGATTTCTCATATATTCCATGCTCCTACTCATGCAGAGCCCCTCCCATTATCAACATTCCCAACCAGAGTGGCATATTTGTTACAATTGATCACCTACCTGCCTTGACACATCATTATCACCCAAAGTCCATCGTTTACATTAGGGTTCATTGTTACTGTTGCTCTTTCTATGGATGTGGACAAATGTATAATGTATACAGGTATAATGACATGTACCACTATTACAGTATCATACAGAACACTGACGTCCCTGGCTTATGATGGTTCAACTTAATGATTTTTTGACTTTATAATGGTGCGAAAGCAAACAAGCATTCAGTAGAAACCGAGCTTTCAATTTTGATCTTTTCCTGGGCTAGTGGTATGCTGGCCAGTACTCTCTGGTGTTGCTGGGCAGCAGGAGTGAGCCACAGCTCCAGTCAGCACATGATTACTAGGGTAAACAACTGATACACTTATAACCATCTGTACCCATACAATCATTCACTTTTTTTCACTTCCAGTACAGTATTCAATAAATTATATGAAAGAGTCAGCACTTTATTTATTTATTTATTTTTTGTGGTACGCGGGCCTCTCACTGTTGTGGCCTCTTCCGTTGCGGAGCACAGGCTCCGGACGCGCAGGCTCAGCGGCCATGGCTCACAGGCCTAGCCGCTCCGCGACATGTGGGATCTTCCCAGACCAGGGCACGAACCCGTGTCCCCTGCATCGGGAGGCGGACTCTCAACCACTGTGCCACCAGGGAAGCCCTCAACACTTTATTATACAATAGGCTTTGTGTTAGATGATTTTGCCCAACTGCAGACTAATGTGTGTCCTGAGCACATTTAAGTTCGGCTAGGCTAAGCTATGGTGTTAGATAGGTTAGGTTCATTAAATGCATTTTCGACTTAAACCCACCATGAACTGAAAATATCAGGATGTAACCCTGTTGTTAAGTCTAGGAAGATCTCTAGTTTCACTGCCCTAAAAATCCTCTGTGGTTCACCTTTTCATACCTCCCTCCCCTTTAATCCCTGGCAACCACTCATCTTTTTATTGCCTCCATATTGCCTTTTCCAGAATGTCATATAAAGTTGAAACCATACAGTATATAACCTTTTCAGATTGGTTTCTTTCACTTTGTCTAACATGCATTTAAGTTTCCTCCATGTCTTTTCATGGCTTAATAGCTCATTTTATTTTAGCACTAAATACTATTCCATTGTCTGAATATACCACAGTTTATTTATCCATTCACCTACTGAAGACATCTTGGTTGCTTCCAAGTTTAGCAATTATGAATAAAGGTGTTATAGCCATTCATGTGCAGGTTTTTGTGTGGAAATAAGTTTTCAACTCATCTGGGTAGATACCAGGAGTGCAATTTCTGGATCATATGGTAAGAGTATGTTTAGTTTAGTAAGAAACTGCCCAACTGTCTTCCAAACTGGCTGCACCCTTTTGTATTATTACCAGCAATGAAAGAGTGTTCCGCTTGCTCTACATCTTTGCCAGCATTTGGTGCTGTGTTTTGGATTTTGGCCATTCTAATAGGTGTGCAATGGTATCTCATCGCTTTAATTTGTGTTTCCTTCATGCCATGTGATGTGGAACATATTTTTGTGTGCTTATTTACCATCTGTATGTCTTCTTGGGTAAGGTGTCTGTTCAGGTGTTTGACCCATCTTTTAATTGGGTTGTTTGTTTTCTTTTTTTCTTTTCTTTTTTTTAAAATATGGAACGCTTCACGAATTTGCGTGTCATCCTTGCGCAGGGGCCATGCTAAACTTCTCTGTATCGTTCCAATTTTCGTATATGTGCTGCCGAAGCGAGCACTTTTTTTTTAATAAATTTATTTATTTTTATTTATTTATTTTTGGCTGCATTGGGTCTTCATTGCTGCATGCAGGCTTTCTCTAGTTGCTGCAAGTGGGGGCTACTCTTCATTGTGGTGTGTGGGCTTCTTATTGTGGTGGCTCCTCTTGTTGTGGAGCACAGGCTCTAGGCACACGGGCTTCTGTAGTTGTGGCAGGGGGTTCAGTAGTTGCAGCTCGTGGGCTCTAGAGCGCAGGCTCAGCAGTTGTGGCACACGGGCTTAGTTGCTCTGCAGTATGTGGGATCTTCCTGGACCAGGGATTGAACCCATGTCCCCTGAATTGGCAGGTGGATTCTTAACCACTGCGCCCCAGGAAGTCTCAGGCTTTTGGTTTTCTTATTATTGAGTTTTAAGAGTCATTTGTTTTCACAGAGCAAACATTTTTAATTTTAATGAAGGCCAGTTTATCAATTCTTTCACTTATGGATTGTGCTTTTGGTGTTGCATCATCACCATACCCAAGGTCATCTAGGTTTCCTCCTATATTATCTTCTAGGAGTTTGAGTTTTGTGTTTTACATTTAGTTCTCAAATCCATTTGGAGGTAATCTTTGTGAAAGGTATAATGTCTGTGTCTGGATTTGGGTTTTTTTGGGGGGTGGCATGTGAATGTCTAGTTGTTCTAGCACCATTTGTTGAAAAGATTATCTTTGCTCCATTATATTTTCTCTGCTTTTTTTGTCAAAGATCAGTTAACTATACACACACACACACACACACACACACACACATACATACATATACATATATGGGTTTATATCTGGGCTCTCTATTCCATTGATTTGTCTATTCTTCCACCAACACCACACTGTTTTGATTACTGTAGCTTTATCATAAGTCTTGAAGTTGCGTAGTATCAGTCTTCCAACTTTGTTCTCCTTCATTATTGTGTTGGCTATTCTGAGCCTTTTTCCTCTTTATATAAACTTGAGAATTAGTTTGTCAATATCCACAAAATAAGTTTTTGGGATTTTGATTTGGATTGTGTTGAATTTATGAATTAAATTCATGAATCCGTGAATCAAGTTGAACCTATAAATCTATATATCAACTAATATCTTAACAGTATTGAGTCTCCCTATCCTGAACATGGAATATCTCTCCATTTATTTAGTTCTTCTTTGATATCTTTCATCCGTTTTATAGTTTTCCTCAAGTCTTGTACATACCTTATTAGATTTGCCTATTTCATTGAGCACTAATGTAAATGGTTATATGTCTTTAATTGCAAATTTTACTTGTTCATTGCTGGTATATAGGAAGGCAATAGACTTTTGTGTATTAACCTTGTATCCTGCACTTTGCTATAAACTTTTATTAGTTCCAGGAGGGTTTTTTATTTTGTTCATTTGCTTGTTTTTGTCAATTCTTCCAGATTTTTTACACAATTATGTCATCTACAGATAAACACAAGTTTACTTCTTCCTTCTCAATCTGTGTATATTTTCTTTTCTTTCTGCATTTGCTAGGACTTCCAATATGATGTTGAAAAGCAAAGGTGGGAGGGGCAGACATCTTTGCCTTGTTCTTGATCTTAATGGGAAAACTTCAAACTTCTTCTCATTAGGTATGATATTAGCTGTAGGTTTTTGTAGATATTTTTTATCAAATTGAGGAAATTCCCCTCTAATCTCAGTTCCCTGAGAGTTTTTATCATGAATGGTGTTGGATTTTGTCAAATGCATTTTCTGCTGTATCCATTGATATCATTATGTGATTTTAGTTCTTTAGCCTGTGATTACATTGATTTTTGCATATTGAAACAGTCTTGCATACCTGGGATAAATCTCACTTGGTTGTGCTGTATGATTATTTTAATACACTGCTGGATTGATTTGCTAATATTTTGTTGGGGATTTCTGCATCTATGTTCATGACAGATATTGGTCTGTCATTTTTTTGTACTGTCTTTTTTTTTTTTTTTGGCGTTAAGGTAATGCTGGTCTCATTGTATGAGTTAGGAAATATTCTCTCTGATTCCATCCTCTGAAAAAGATTGTATAGAATTAGTGTAACTTCTTCCTTAAATGTTTGCTGAAATTCACCTGTGAACCCATCTGTGTCTGGTGCTTTCTGTTTTGGAAGATTAGTAGTTGTTGATTTTATAATACAATAGAAAGAGGCCTATTGAGATTTATCTATTTCTTGTGTGAGTTTTA
This sequence comes from Lagenorhynchus albirostris, assembly GCF_949774975.1. Taxonomy (NCBI): domain Eukaryota; kingdom Metazoa; phylum Chordata; class Mammalia; order Artiodactyla; family Delphinidae; genus Lagenorhynchus; species Lagenorhynchus albirostris. Next base: position 7,421,824 of record NC_083107.1, on the reverse strand, counting down.
GCAGATTGTGTCTTTCAGGGAATTGGTCCATTTCACCTAGGTTATCAAATTTGCAGGGACAGATTTGTTCATATTATTTCTTTATTATCCTTTTAATGTCCACAATCTGTAGTGATGTTTCCTCTTCCATTTCTGTAAAATAGTTTGTGTCCTCTCTTTTTTTCTTAGCCTGGCTAGAGGTTTATCAAATTTGTTTTTTTCTAAGAGCCAGCTTTTGGTTTGGTTGATTTCTCTCTATTGATTTCCTACCTCCAGTTTCATTGATTTCTGCTCTAATAATTATTATTTCTTTTTTTCCTGCTTGTTTGGATTTAATTTTCTCTTGTCCAACTTTCCTAAGGTGCATGATTTATTTAGACCTTCTTTTCTAATATATGCATTCAGTACTATAAGTTTCCTTTTAAGCAGTGCCTTTGCTGCATCCCATACATTTTTTAAAATTAATTTTTATTGGCGTATAGTTGATTTACAAAGTTGTGTTAGTTTCTGTTGTACAGCAAAGTGAATCATTTATACTTATACATATATTCACTTTTTTAGATTCTTTTCCCATAGAGGTCATTACAGAGTATTGAGTAGAGTTCCCTGTGCTATACAGTAGGCTCTTGTTGGTTATCTATTTTATATATAGTAGTGCATCCCATAAATTTTGATAAATTGTATTTTCATTTTCATTTAGTGAAAATATTTAAACATTTCTCTTGAGACTTCTTTGACTCATGTGTTATTAAGAATGTGTTGTTTAATCTCTGGGGATTTTCCAGCTATCTTTTTGTTATTGATTTCTATTTTGATTCCACTGTAGTCTGAGAGCAGACATTTATATGATCTCTACTTTTTAAATTTGTTAAGGTGTATTTTATGGCCCAGAATGTGTTCTATCTTGGTGAATGTTCCATGTGAGAAGAGTGTGTAATCTGCTGTTGTTCAATCAGGTAGTTTATAGATATCAATGATACTTAATTGATTGATGGTGCTGTTGAGTTCAACTATGTCCTTACTGATTTTTCTGCCTGCTGGATCTCTCCATTTCTGATAGAGGAGTGTTAAAGTCATCAATGATAATAGTGGATTCACTTATTTCTCCTTGCAGTTCTGTCTGATTTTTTGCCTCACATACTCTGATGTTTCAATGCATATGCAAATTAAATTGTCATGTCTTAGATTATGTAAGTCTCCTTTCTATCTTTGACAACTTTCCTTGCTCTGAAGTCAGCTCTGCCTGAAATTAATATAGCTAGTCTCAGTTTCTTTACGATTAGTGTTAGAATGGTATATCTTTTTGAAGATTAACATTTAATCTATATGTGTCTTTATATTTAAAGTGGGTTTCTTGTAGACAACACAGTTGGGTCTTTTGTAAAAATCCAGTCTTACAATCTCTGTTAATCGGCATATGTATACCACTAATCTTTAAAGTGACTATTGATATAGTTGGGTTAACAGTTATAATATTTGTTTTTCTATTTTTTTTGTTCTTTGTCCCTATTTTTGTCTTCCACATTTTTTCTGTCATTTGTGGCTTTAATTGAACATTTTATGATTCCATTTTCTCTTTCCTAGCATATTAGTTATACTATTTTTTTTAAGAGTTTGCTGTAGAGTTTGCAATATACGTTTACAACTAATCCCAAATCCAATTTCAAATAACACTGTACTGCTTCACAGGTACTGTAAATACCTTATAATAACAAAATAATCCTAATTCCTCTCTTCTATCCCTTGCATCATTGCTGTCATTCATTTCACTTACACATAAGCATACACAAGCATATGTGTGTACACACACAAGCATACATAGACGAATAAGGTATTGCTCTTATTAACAAATTGTCATCTTTAGAACAATTAAGAAAAAAAGTCTTTATTTTACATATTCCTTCTCTGATCTTCTTTCCTTATTGGATCCAATTTTCCATCCTACATTATTTTCTTTCACTCTAAAGAACTTTTAACATTTACTGCAAGGCAGGTCTACTGGCAACATATTTCCTCAATTCTGTTTGTCCAAAAAGGCCTTTATCTCTCCTTCACTTTTGAAGGGTAATGCCACAGGGTACAGCATTTTAGTTTTGTGGGCTTTTTTCTCCCAACATTTTCATTTCACTATATTCTCTTCTTGTTCACCTGATTACTGAGGAGAAGTCTGTAATTCTTAACTTACCTACAGAAGAGTGAAAGGTATTTTTTCCTTCTGGCTTCCTTCAGGATTTTTTTCTCTATTTTTGATTTTTCTGTAGTTTGAAAATGATAGGCCTCAGTGAAGGTTTTTGTGTTTTGTTTTGTCTAGCATTTTTCCTTCTTGGTGTTCTCTGAGATTTCCTGGATCCACGGTTTGGTATCTGATATCAATTTTTGGGAAAATTTCAGTCATTATTGTTTCAAATATTTCTTCCGTTCCTTTCTCTTTTCTCCTTCTGGTATTCCCACCATGCTTATGTTACACCTTTTATAGGTGTCCCACAGTTCTTGGATTTTCTGCTTATTTTTTTTAGCCCTCCTCCCCTTTTTTCCCTCTTTTTCAGTTTCGTGGGTTTCTATTGCAATATCATTAAGCTCAGATATTCTTTCCTCATCCATGTCTACTAGTCTACTAATAAGTCCATCAGAAGTATTCTTTATCTGTGTTACAGTGTTTTTGATCTCTAGTATCTATTTTGTTCTTTCCTAAACTTTAGGTATCTCTGCTTACATTGCCCACCTGTTCTTGTATGCTGTCTACTTTATCCATTAGAGCCCTTAACATAATAATCATGGTTTTAAAAATCCTAGTTAATAATTCTGACACCCTGTGATATCTGAGTCTGGGTTTTATGCTTGCTCTGTCTCTTAAAATTGTGGGGGGTTTTTTTTGTTTTGTTTTTTACTGTTGTCATTTAATTTTTTCTTGATAGCTGAGCATGATGTTCTGGGTAAGAGGAACTGTTGGAAACAGGCCTTTAGTAGTGTTGTGATAAGGTTTGGGAGGAGCAAAAACATTTTATTCCTATGATTATGTCTCCGACTTTTTGTGAGCCTGTGCTTCTGGACGGTGAACTTCACTCATGCTTTTTTTCTCTTCACCTCTTAGGTGGGACAGGATGGTAAATCGGGACTAGGGTTGGGTATTTCCCTTCTCCAGGGCAGTTAGGTTTTGGTCTGAAGGCCAGACCTTATTAAGGAGAACAGAATGCTCTGGCATATTTCTAAATGCTTCCTTTTCCCTTCCCCCCGACAGAACCATGATGGGATTTTTCTTTGACATTCATTTTGAGAATCCGATAGAGATCCCGGAGATAACACTCACAAGTGTAGGGTCTCCCCTCCCCTGTTGAATGAGTTCCCCTGGAAGTTTTAAGTCTGACTTGTCCACACTGAGCCTCCAGAAATTCATCAAACTATAGTTGAGGTGTCCCTACCCTGGCACTGGTTCCCAAGGAGATTGCTGCTCCAGTAAATTGTAATTCTCTATATTATCTGTTGGTCTGTCTAATTTTAGGAACAGTGGTTTTCCCTGTGACCTAACTTCTCTTACGGATATAAGAAGAGTTGTTGATTTTTCAGTTTGTTCAGCTTTTTACTTGTTAGGATGGAATGGTGACTTCCAAGCTTCTTACATGCTGGACCAGAAACTGGAAGTCTCCCTCTCTTTAAAAGGTGTTTGCTACTATAAATTTCCCATTTACCAGTATTTTAAGGTGGGAGATCATTGACTTGAGATCTTTTTATCTTAATATAGGTGTTTACTGCTATTAATTTTCCTGAAAATGGTGCTTTAGTGGCAGCCCATAAGTTTTGGTATGTTGCATTTTTATTTTCATATATCTCAAAGGATTTCCTAATTTATCTTGTGAACTTTCCCTTTGACTCATTGGTTATTTAAGAGTTCACTAAATTCTACATAGTTTTGAATTTCTCAGTTTTGTCTTTATTTCATTCCATTGTGGTCAGAGAACATACCTTTTACGACTTTTAATATTTTTTCCATTTATTGAGGCTTTTTTATGGTCTGACATATGGTCTATCTTGGAGAATGTTCCATGTGATCTTGAGAATTGTCTATTGTGTGAATGTTCTATAGATGTGTTAAGTAGTTGGTTTATAGTGCTGTTCAAGTCTTATTTCCCTGTGGATCTTCTAACTAGTTTTTCTATTCATTATTTAAAGGGGAGGCAGGGTCATGTCTCTGACTAGTATTGCTGAATAGTCTATTTTCCCCTCAATTCTATCAAGTTCTGCTTCAGAATTCTTGCAGCAAAATACAGAACTGTCAAGAACATGAGTTCTGTTGTGAGGTGCAGAGATGTTTACGCTGTTATAGCTTCCTGACAGGTTCTTTTCTATCATAAAATTACCCTCTCTATCTGTAATAAGCTTTTATTTTCAAGTCTATTAGTTTAGCCACTCCAGTTCTCTGACTGGTGCTTGCATGGTATAGCTTTTTCATTGTAGTTTTACCTTTGATTTTAAAGTGTGTCTCCCGTGTACAGAATATAGTTGAGTCTTGTTTTTGTTATCCAGTCTGACAACCTTTGCCTAATCATTGTTAGGCATGAGTAATAATTCACTCACATGTATTGTTACTATGTATATGGTTGGGTTTACATGTCCTTTTACCTTTTTGTCTTCTATACGTTACATCTTCTTTGTTCCTGTGTTCTCCTTTTTCTGGTTTAAGTGAATATTTTCTAGTGTAATATTTTATGTTCTTTAATAATATTTTTCTGTATATTTTGGGAATTATTTTCTTAATGGATACCCTAGGACTTACAGTATACATCTTGTCAGAATCTACTTTAGCTGTATAGCATTTGTTACCCACATTGCATCACTATATGTTAAACATAATACTTTCTATAATTTTGTTTTAAAGTAGCTAAATATATTTTTAGATTTTTTAAATTAACCTTTTAATTCACAATTTCTTGTTAGCTTTCTGTTGTTTCATTATTGAAGTATGAAATATTTGCTCCCACCTGCTTTATGGTGTTATATGCAAATATGTTTCCATATGTTATAGGTGCAACACCACAATTATATATATATGTATATTGTTTTATACAATTGCTTTTATATCAGCCGAAAGAAGGGAAAGTAAGTTGTTACAATGTCTTTTATAATTTCTTACATTTTAATTGGCATTGACTTTTGGTAAGGGTGTGAATAATTGTGGGGTCTCACTTCCTTTCAGATAGAAAAACATCATTTAGCATTTCTTGTAAGGTGGGTTTCCTGGGAATGAGTTCTTAAAATCTGTGTCATTTTGCCTCCATTTCTGAAAGCCTGTTTCGTTAGACATAAACTCTTTGGTTGAGTTTTTTCCTTTTAGCACCTGGCATGTCCTTCCACTGCCTTAGGTCCTCATTGTTTCTAATAAGTCAACTGTTAATGTGGTTTCCTTGTACATGATTAGTGGTTTTTCTTTCTGTTTTCAAGATTCTTCTGTCTTTAAACATTTTTATTCTGGTATGTCCGGGTGTGGATCCTTTTATTTTCAGAACCTGACCTTCTTGGATTAATGCTTTTCATCAAACTTGAGATTTTTAGGCAGTTTCTTCTAGTAACTTTTCTACTCACTAGTTTCTCCTCTTTGTGGCACTTCCATGACATATATGTTGATGTTCCCTATTTCTCTGAAGCTGTTTTTTTTTTCCTTTTTCCTGTTCTTCTGACTGCATTATCTATATTGATTAATCCCCACATTGGCTTTCTACTGCAAAGCTACTGTTGAGTCCCTCTAATGAATCTTTCATTGCAGTTGTTATACTTTTTAAGTCCAGAGATCTCCATTTGGTTCTTTAAAAATAATTTCTATCTCCATTAATATTCTTTGAAGGAATATTATACCTTCCTTTACCTTCAGCATGGTTTTAGTATGTGTATGGGTGTATGTATGTATATATATATTGAGATGCTTTGAGGTTTTTGTCTGCTTCCAATACCTGGACCCACTCAAAGGCAATTTTTTTTAAAAATTTTTTTTATTTCTTTTCTCCCCACCATGTATGAGTCACACTTTCCTGTTTATTTGTAGATCTTATTTTTTTGGTTCAAAACTGGACATTTTACATAATACAGCAGTTCTGGAGACTCATACTCCCTTCTCCAGGGCTTGTTTGCTTATATGGTTAGTGACTTAGCTGGACCATTTTGGCTAAGTCCACTTACCCTGAACTGTATGGCCTCTGATGTTGCAGTACGTCGCCTGGGCATAGGCAGTGTCGCTGACACCTCCCGTCAACCCCAAGGACAGTAGTTTTAGCAAGGCTCTCTTGCTGTTTCTTTCCCTGCCGTCCCTGCAAGAGTTCTAGTTGGTCTGTCTCCATTGTTATCACGCTGTGCTGTTAACATCCACTAATTGCTGGTGGACCTCTCTATTATTTGACAATGCCCTGGGACATAAATTGCCACACAGTTCAATCTAATTGAATTTAGGTTTTTGTAGTTGTTGAGGTTTGTTCCAACTGTAGGGCTACTCTGAACTTCCACTTTCATTCTCTGTTGAAATTCTCACTGGCCTTCCTTTCTGCTTGTTTTGCTAACCTGGAGATCCCAGGCTCCTCTTACTTCACCCCCAACCCCACCTGAAATCTCCTTTGTCTGCAGCAGCATCCTTATGCTTCAACTTTTCTCTGTTCTAAATAAAGTCAGTCCCTTTAGGGAATGCTATGGAAGCTGTTTTTACAGCCTGCTTCTCCCACTGGGCAGAACCTCTGTGCTACTCCCCCAGGACTGGGGATGGGGAGAGTAGCTGGCTTTGCTAGTAGTCTGTAAGTAAAGCAGTGGGTGGTAGCCCCTGATCTTCTCTGCTTGCCTCTCCTTCCATGGAACCTCCACCCTAATCACTATTGCTCTAGTTTATGAGTACGCCAGGGCAACAGTGATTAGAAAACAGTATTCCTGGGGTAGATATTCTGTGCTACAAGTGGGGAATGGGTGGAGGAAGGCAGGCTCAGACCTCTTTGCTACTGCTGCTTGCAACAGAGCTTCTGCAACACAGACCTTGGGGGAATGAGAGATGCTAGCAGTCTGCTCCTCCTAGGGATAAACTGTAGGCCAAGACTGGGAGATGAGGGGAGGAAGGGTGCAGGCTCATGGTTCAAATACCACAGAGACTCACTATTCTTACCAGGATTGAGTATTTTCTTGGATAAATGTTTCTGTTTGCTGTGTGCTCTTATGACAATTTCCAGAGACTTTAATTTCTAAAAAAATATTTACCAGTTATGATTGTTTCACTGAGGGGTCTGTACGTCTCCTCATGTTGCTATTTTGAAAGTGCTTCTTGATTTGTTTAATACATGTCTTAAAATATAAGCAATCAAGACCCTTTAAATAAGGCAGTATGTTCACAACCTGAAAAAGCTTTCTGTTGCCATCAGTTGACTCAACAACACCATGCGGCATACAGAATAAATACAGTTCTTTAAGTTACTTATATTCCAGAAGTAAAGAGTGTTTCTAATCATTTACAAGTGCAGTCTGTTACACCAGTAAATGTTACTTGACCTCTTTATAAAGTAAATAATGCTAGGTAAGAATTAGTCCTGGAATAGTGTGCTGAATTTCTATTTCCAATCCAGTAGATTAAAAACACAATTGTGAATGGTATAAAAATGTAAGAATCATATTGTGATAAAACCAATCTCAAAAATAGAGAATCCAGACCCGACTCAGATAATTTTAGAACTCAGAAGTTTTCCTCAACTTAAACACGAGCTCCACACAGAAAATATCACAGATGTTTTTCAATGTGATGCAACTGCATAAAACTCTAGAATGTGACCATTAGGAGACGAATGTACTGAAATCAACAGAATTTAGAAAACACATCTAATTCTGAAGTCAGGAGACGATTTACAAAGAATTAATCATCATCAGAGTCAGAATCATATTTCTTGCCTCGAATAATTTTCTTTTCCAGTTTTGTGAAGTTTGTTCCAAATTTCTTTTGGCTCTGAAATGGTGGCTCCGTTAAATTTCCACTAAAAAGAAAGCAAATTTGAAAAACACTTATTCTGTATGATTTAGTACAGCTGGTATACTAAACTGCACAAAAATCTATCCTCACTGTAACACAAGGAATAGAGTAAAATTTTCTTTAAAATGTTGGTGTCAAGGAAGAGGTATATTATTTACACTGATAGTTAACAGTTTTAAACCTTACTATGTACTACTAAATGCTTTAGATCAGCGTTTTATTTTCTTATCATTAATTACTGATTAACATTTCACGGGGTGCACCAACAAAATTTCTGACTGAAAAAGCATAGAAGGAAATCAGTTATTTTTATCTGTTTTGGGTATGCTGAATCTGTATTAGATTCTTTCCTGAGAATGACACAGGAAAACCATGCTCTATTTTTGATAGCCTGTTGTGACTGGTTTGATTCTATTTAACATCTTTTAATGCTTAGATCTCTATAGACATCAACAAAACTCATGGAATTCATTATCATTAACCCAGAATTAGTATGGAACTCTTTTCATGACGCCTGAAAAATATTTCGAAAATATCTGGAAATATTCCTAGCAGCTAGATCTTGGTTCTGAAATATCATCCACCACTGAAAGGAACCATGGCGTCTCGGAGAAAAAGCCAGTTCCTATGGAGAGTATAACACAAGGCCCCCTAAAAGACCTTACGTGCACCAGAAAGAAAGTGCTCAAAGAATTATGGGGATGTGTCAAAAGGACACAGAAGCCAGTATGAAAGGCTCTCACTGGCCAAATTTGAGGCAATCTGAGCTTCAAAGTAAATAATAACAGCAACAGACTATAACCCACTGAATAAAAGAATCCACAGCCCATTCTAATACAGATAAATGAAGAAGTAAGTTAATGTGGGGTCTGGAGAAGTTCTTCCTTAAATCACCAGTTGGCTTGGTGGACAACTGGTTAACCAGTGCACAGTCATCACCACCAGCAATGAGACAAACCATCATATATCTCCTGATATGGTACACTGAGAAGAAAGAATACAACATCATTTCCATAATACACCTGTGGAAAACACGCAGAATCTGAATCTAACTTTGAAACAAACTGGGAAATGCTCTATAGAATAACTAGCTTGTACTCTTCAAAAATGTTAAAGTATTGAAAAACAAAGGAGGGGAACAAGTTGCTACAGGTTAATGGAAACTAAAAATACATAGTAAGTACACAGAACCCATTTTTCCAGTATGGAGGACATTATTGGGACAATGGTGGAATTTGAATAAGCTCTGTAAACTGTATTTTGTGTTTTAATAAATTGTACTGTGGTTATATAAGAATGTTCCTGTTCTTAGGAAATGCACACAGAAACATTTAGGAGTAAAGAGACAATATATCTACAACGTCCAATCAAATGGTTCTGAAAAAAAGTTTACATATATCTAGAAAGAGAACGATAAAGCAAAGATAAAATGTTGAAAATTGAGGGACACAGGTCAATGATATACAAGAATTCAAGATTTCTTTGTACTAGTTTCCAACTTATTTAAAGTTTGAAATCACTTCAAAATAATTTTATTTAACATTAACATTTTACTTAATATTAAGAAAATGAAACCTATAACTCCAAAATCAATCACTACAATGTAGGAATGATTTATGCATGTGGAGGAGAGATTCAGAGATAAAGGAGGAAGGGAAGTAAAAAGATGAGAGAGGTTTCTACTTATCAAAAGGCACTCTGACTGGAATAACTGGAAAATTTCACCTGTTATTTTTGCAAATCAAAAACAGGCCCAAAAGATAAGATGATATGCTCTGATTTGTGGAATTAGATAAATTACTTGTCTAGAGAAGTGGACAAAGAGATAAGCGGAAAATGGAAGTTGGATTTTATCAACAGATGGTTTTCTGAGACTGTTTCCCAGAGTAAGTAATTTAAGCTAAGCATAGAGATGAGATTTTATACGTTTTATCAGATTCTACAAGTGATACAGGAATATCTACTTTCAAACATTAGATTTTTCATGTAAGTCATTATCAATTTGATTAAACTCGTTTAAATCAGGAAGGAGTCAATTCTTCTGGAGTGTCATTTGGGTTTCCAGATTAACAGAGAATTAGATTCCATAGGCTCTGTTAGTTTGAAAACTTTTATAGTTAGATGGACTCCAAGATCCAAGATCAATTTTATTTATAACTCTGATTTTGCTGTAAGATCGTGCTAATGTACACTTTAAGAAATATGCTTTTCCTTTGTGAAAATTTTTCTACATCTCAGCTTAAAGATCTTAGTTCCATAAAATAAATGTTAACATAAAAAAATTCTCTAAAAAATCAACTGGGTATGTGAATTAATACAAATTGATAGTTTACTAAAAGTTACCTGTAATTGAGAATATCAGAACAACCCAGCCTCCATTCTAAAGTTTCTGTGGTGAAGTCATCTGTATTTCCTAGGTCAGAAAATCCAACAACAAAATCTTGTGTTTTCCCATCTTTCACCAGTGCTAGCGTGGGAATGACTTTGATATGCAGTCTCTCGCAAAGGAAAGGTGCTTTTTCCACATTCAGCTTCAAAAATTTGGTCTCAAGATGTTTCTTGGACAGTATCACCAAATGTCTGTCTAGTATTTTACACCTATAAGTGACAACACATAGAAAATCAAAAGCTAAAAACAACAGATTTCTTTTTCAAAATAAATATTAAGGCACATCTAAGCTTTTAGTTTTTCTGAATCTCATAATCTGGCAGCCAACCTATGCTTCGATCAGATAACCTCATTTCCATTTCACAGGTTAGGTATCTCTTTTTCTACCTCTCATGATATCATATTCTAGAAAGTCAGATCTCCCTTAATGATACTTATAAAAAACGAAGTATTCAACTTATGCCTTAAGTGGTTCACAAAGCTGTCATGTTCATGGTTAAGAATAAAAAAACTGTCATTTCCCTTATGCATGTTTCCTGGCATCTCACAGGTGACACATCTGAACTTGACAGAACTGGGAAGACAGTTCTCAGAATTAGAAGGGAACATGTGGGGCCACATTCGGAAGTCACTAAGAAAGACTGAATGGTGTCACTGAGAAGGAACCCTTCCAACTGTGCAGCTCTGTTAGTGAGCAGCGTATCAAGGTTAAGGGCTACAAATATGGTCATTATGGTATGAAAAATACCAGCAGTAACCTTTATTAAGCCACCTGAAGAGTGGAAAGCGATCTTTTCTTTAAATTATATTTTAAACCGGCCAACCCTCTAGTGTTTCTGAAAGACTACTGTAGTAATCTTTTGAGCAGTAGTTCTTACCCAGAGGTGATTATTACAGTCAACTTTTAAAATATGCAAATGAATCAAAATTCTCTAGGAGTTGAGCTGAGAAACATGCAAGTGATTCTCATGCCCAGCAAAGTTTGAGAACTACTGCTTTCGATGACTAAGACACCGAACGCTTCATAGCTGGTTTTACTGGTAGGCTTTTTGGGTACTTCTTGGTATAGTTTTTCCTGAGTTAGGTTTGGGTCCACGGAGTTTCTTATACCCTTGATGCATCATCACCTGAGTGATTCTTTTTATATGTCACCCACGTACTGCAGCAATGGGATGTTAGTGAAAAATGGTAGGGGAATAAGCTGTTTTTGAATGAAGTTCCAAACAAGTGACAAATCATTTTGAGAAATACGTTCTTGAAGATTTGTATAAAAATCAGCTCCATTGTTTTATTGGAGTAATACGGAATCTATTTTAAATAGGTCTGTGTCCCACTTGTCAATTAATCCATTTTTTAAAAATCCAGAAGTAGTAGTTATGGTGTAGTTAAAACAGCATTAGGCTTAAAACCTGGGTTCAAATCCTCTTTTATTATTTAGGAGCTGAGTGACGTTAGGTAGGTCACTTAATCTCTCCAAGTCTTAGTGTCCACGCATGAAGCACAGGAATTATACGTGCTTACCTCCAACGGTGATTGTGAACGCTCCAGGATTTTATACAACACGAAGTATCTAGCGTACTATGTGCTAGAAATTTTGATATCTACCTATCTATATCTCTATCACCTCATTTCAATCTTGACTTTTCAGTTCTGTTTTAAGGTAAGTACTGCTGGTGCTGCACTGTTTATAAATCCATCAAGTATACTTACTGAGTACCTACTATGTGTAGTCAGTGCTGCTCTGTGGCTAGGAACCCAGAGCACAGTGGGCCACACGACACAAAGGCAAACCCTCTGCCTTCACAAAACTAACAATCTAGTGGGCAGAGACATCTAATAAATAAGTGGACAAATAATATCAATCTTCTATTTACCTTCCTAATCCCTTTCCCACTTTCCCTTATAGGAGATTTCATCATCTCAGTTATTTTCTTTCATCTTTATTTTCTTAGTCAATAAATCCCAGGCAATCAGTCCCTGAAAGGTATTAACTAATAGCCACGTTGTTGGGTGATGAGGTAAAGACAAGGGCCAGGCAGGCTTTGGAAATGCGAGAAGAGGGCAGGGCTGGGATCCCAGGGAATAATAGAGACTCTGCATTGGAGTGTGTGTCTAAGGGGGGCAGGAGCTACTTGGCATCAGTGAATTGCTTTCATACAGTTCTAGGTCTGTTATCAAGTTATCTGATACTTAAAAAAAAATTCTAAAATCTGATTGGTTGCCAACATTTAAAAGTTTTTTTGCCAACACTTAAATGTTGGCAAGTATTCAAATTTGGGGGCTAAAAAAAAAAAAGGCTTGAGTCCTCTGGTTTAAGATGTAACCTCTTCTGGGGCTATTTTCACTTTGAGGGATCTGCCTCCAAAGAGAGGTTGGCAGACCTGGGTGCGTCTAATAGAAATCACTTTATTGTCCTTCCAGCCATGCCTGGTGCCGCAACTCTGCTTCAGGTGAAAGGCTTGGTCAAGCCACAGTCTCCCGGTGAATTGCAAGTTGAGAAGTGACTGAATTCAAAGCTGGTGTTCAGGTGTTGGCCCCATTTCCAACACTGTGGCTGTATCATAATAGTAGGGACAAAAGTAGAATTCTTTTGGCATTGATAAAAAAATTAAAGTGTTCATTTCTAAGATGTTTTAAAAATTAGCTAGTGAAAATATAGTTCAGGAAATAGCCATTTCTATGGAAATACTGATCTTCTATAGTTTGTACTTTTGTATGACACTGGTTTTTAAGTTAATCTTTAATGATTGCTTAACTTTAATATAATTCTAGTACAAAGAGACAACTTAGGAATTACTTCCTTTTATATTTTTCTTAATTTCTCTATTAAGTCAGTGTATCTCTATTCAACAATCTCATCATGTTCAAGAACAGTCACTGAGGGAAACAAATTACCTCAATGTGGAGTCTCTGTAGAAATGGCAAACCACTTTTTTACTCTCCTTGACTTCTTGAAAAAAGTCTCTCTCACTAGGGATTTCTCTGTATTCCCCATGTCCTTTTGAAAGCCATTCCTGATTTGGAGAAAAGGGAAAATATCACACATTTGAAATATCTCTTTCAATATCACTTTATATTTTATGTCCAAATCACTATAGTATTTTGTAATCAAGCTGACTTTATCTTAGAGAGAAACGAATTCCTTTTGGTGATGTACTTTCCTATGTTGCTAGTGTCAATGCAAATACAGTCTGTGGGCCGTGACTATCTCCACAGCATGGCTCATATTTAAGATGATTATCTGTCTTGGTAACTTAAAACACGTTTTCTTAGAACTTCGAAAGTAAAAATTTAGACTACAAAGAGACTTAGAATGTAACCATCTACTTAATTTCTTTGCACTGAAACTATTAAAGTCAGAAGCATCTGATCTAAGTTACTACATAGCTTTAAAAAATAATGCTTGTGAGATAAAGCCAATCCGTCTTTGGGGAGGGGGCGGGTACTGCAGCTCTGAAGCTCGGGAGCCCTGTTTGCTTTTGATGACTAACTCAGAGACAGCAAAGCTCTTCTGTACTGGCCACCAATGGGTAGTGTCCTGGGAAGAAAAAGGTGTTTGTCTTCACGTGGTGTCCAGAAACAAAGATCCCGCAAGTCACCTAATCCAACTCCCCAAATCAACAAATCAACCCTTATCATCCATGTCGGATAGACATTTCAGCTTCTTGAACCTTTCCTGTGGCAGGAAGCTGGTCCCCTCAACTGGAAGCTTGTTTCCTTTCTCAGGAGCTGGTTTTAATAAAAGGGAGGACTGGACTTGCAGGCAGAAGGCATGGGCTTGAATCACTGCCCTTTCTGAGTCTCACTTTCCTCATTTGTAATGTGGAGATCATAAAGCAACTATCTCATTGAGTTACTGTGAATGGACAACGTGACAATAACTACAACAGTGTCTGGCAGGTGTGCTTAAAAAGCATTTGTATATGTACTCTCTGTTCTTAGAAAAGTCTTCTCACACTGAATCACAGTATATCCAGAACAGTGGGCTATGGAGCCCAGCTTGGACCTCAGATGAGAAAGAGAAATTCTAATCTCCTTCATGTCAGCCCTTCAAATATCCTACATCGCCTATGTCCTCCCTGCTTCACATTGAGCATTTCCATTTGCTTTTGACTTTCTCCTATGAAATGACTTCTAGACTTTTTCATCTTCTGGCTGTCCTCCTCTGAACAGTCTTCCAGAAGTGGTCCAACTAGAAAGGGGCAGGAGTGCCATCCCTGGACTTACACTAACAAGGCCGAGACTGCGTCACCAGTTTTGGTATCTATACATTTCATGTTGGCTTACACTGAGCTGAGACCTACCGGAGGCCCTGATATTTTTCTCCTTCTTTCTTTGGTAAAGCTTCCATAAAGAGTTTATAAACTGTCAAATACACTCCTTAATGACGCATTTGCTTTGAGCACAGCTAAGTTATGACAGGCTTTCTCATAACTCCACCTGAAAGGGAACCCACTGACCCCTATTCCTCCCAGGGTTCTTCCTCATCCACTCTCTCCTCAACCACACAAATCTGAACTCAGAAGATTATCCTGGGCGCGTGTCTCCTGTACTTGACTGTGGATTAATACACTGGTCAGGCTAATTCTGAATGTGTCTTTAAAACAAATCTTTTTTCTGGGCAAATTTTTAATGGCATTAGGTACTTTGAGGTCAAACCACCCTAAGAACTACAAGTGACTACTGCAGCACGGGTATATGTAAGTTGTTAGAAGCATACTGTTAGAGCAATTTCAGAAAGCAGGGCAGAGAGGTTACTTGTTTCTGCTGCTGAGCTCTCCTCAGTGCCTTGAGTCTCTTTTCTTTGAGGTGTTCCAACTCATCCTCATCCATCTGATCCAGTTTCTGAATTTCCGAATCCAAATGTTCTTCCACTTGCTTGGTTGTCTGAAGCAACTGATTCTCTAGGACTTTTGAAAACATTTCAACAGATGCATTCGCTTCCATTCTTCTAAATGGTACAGTTCAGCCTTGATGCTGGGGAGAAGGTTTACAAAGTTAGAGAAAAAAAATAAGACAGGGGCTTCCCTGGTGGCGCAGTGGTTGAGAGTCCGCCTGCCGATGAAGGGGACGCGGGTTCGTGCCCCGGTCCGGGAGGATCCCACGTGCTGCGGAGCGGCTGTGCCCGTGAGCCACGGCCGCTGAGCCTGCGCGTCCGGAGCCTATGCTCCGCAACGGGAGAGGCCACAACAGTGAGAGGCCCGCGTACCACAAAAAAAATAAATAAATAAGACAGTTTTCTCTTAGTTTCAAAAATGCTAGCAAGTATATAATTTGTAGTCCACAAAGTGTTCTGCTGACAACCAAGCACGTCATGTTAAGAATTTTTATTTAAATGTTTTAAAATTTAATTTTCAATGGATTATAGTTACACTCCTCAAAAACGATTTAGACCAAAGTTTAGGTGCTTTTGATTTAGTTTGTGTTTTACTACCCTAAAGCAAAGACAAATCTTTAAGACCATCGCCAGACCAGAAAGGAATGACGAAATTAAACCTAGTGCTGTATACTGACAGTGTTCTTTACCAAAGGAAAAGGGAAGAAAAGCAGAAATGACTGTGAACAAGATAAAGTTTAACTGCAGTGAGGTTTTACACACACATATACACGCCAAACTTTGCTTCAACATAGAGCAGAGTTGAGCAAAAGACATATTTTTCATCTCTGCCTAAATGATTTTCGTTTAGCTCCGAAGAGAGCTCATTACAACTTATGTAAAGAACTCTGCCTGATGTTCCCTAAGCTTTAGTTTCCATTCCTGTTCTCCCATTACCTAATAAAGTCTATGAGGCCACAAAGATTGATACTGGTATTGATTCACTGACACTCAGTGTTCTTAACTTTGAGGTCAAACAATATAACACTACAAATATTAAAAAGAATATTGATTTTTCCATCAAACCTCTATGTAAGATAAGAGTTTAAAAATAGAATCTAGGGACTTCCCTTGTGGTCCAGTGGTAAAGAAACCAACTCCCAATGCAGGGGACGTGGGTTCGATCCCTGGTGGAGGAACTAAGATCCCACATGCCGTGGGGCAACTAAGCCCTCGAGTCGCAACTACTGAGCCTACATGCCTCAACTAGACAGCCTGTGTGCCACACACTACAAAGCCCACATGCTCTGGAGCCTGAGCACCACAACTAGAGAGAAGCCTGTGCTGCAGTGAAGAGCCTGCATGCCACAACGAAAGATCCCGCATGTCGCAACTACTAAGACCTAACACAGCCATAAATAAATAAATGAATATTAAAAAAATCTAATTCAGATTAGAAAGGAAGATCTCTCTCAATTACATATTTATTTTATATTGGCATATAGTGATTTATAATGTTAATTTCAGGTGTACAGCAAAGTTATTCATCTATACATATACACGTATCCTTTTTCAAATTCTTTTCCCATTTAAGTTACTACGAATATTGAATAGAGTTCCCTGTGCTATACAGTAGGTCCCTGTTATCTATTTCAATTACATATTTTAGAAGAAATGTATTATTGTTGCTGGTAGAAAATCAAATGTTTTATGGGTAGCCCTGAATTTCAATTTATAATTTGCCTATCAAAGCAGGAGGCTGTTGCATCTCAATTAGTTATGTGATACATTTGCAACCACTACTGAAGCACTTTCAAAAATCTGAATAAACTTGTGAGCTTATTCACCCAGCTTCAGACACGCAGCCTGGCCCACCAGACCCTCTATAAATGTCGAAATGAAGAGAAATAGTCTTCTTGCAAACTTCGCTTCTGATTCCATTTTTCTACACATGAAAAGAAGCTTTTGAAAAGCATACTGGGGACTTCCCTGGTGGCGCAGTGGTTAAGAATCCACCTGCCAATGCAGGGGACATGGATTGGATCCCTGGTCCGGGAGGATCCCACATGCCTCGAAGCAACTAAGCCCGTGCGCCACAACTACTGAGCCTGCGCTCTGGAGCCCACGTGCTACAACTACTGAAGCCTGCGTGCCTAGAGCCCGTGCTCCGCAACAAGAAGCCACCGCAGTGAGAAGCCCATGCCCCGCAACGAAGAGTAGCCCCCGCTCGCCGAGACTAGAGAAACTCTGCATGCAGCAACGAAGATCAAACGCAGCCAAAAATAAATAAATTAAAAAACATACTCGATTTCACCTTGTATTCCTGGAGCTAGCAGTGCTGAGAACACTGCAGATGCACAAAAAATGTTTGTCAACTGTTGAAGGAACGTGCGTAACTTTTGTTCAAATTATCGTTAAGTTTCAAAAGTATTTCCGGTTAGAAAAAAAAACAATGTAACTTCCTCATAAACGCTATAAAATTTTAAAGGAGCCGTATTTCAAATGTTGCAAATGAATTTCACACTCTCTACCTCCCGAAAAAAACGTAAGGCTGTGACTCAGGACTGGGGCCAGACGAGGCAAAAACTCGACATTAAACATTGACTTGCATGTCACATCCTGTTCTTTACCGGGGGCGTAGCGGTTGCTTATCCCTAGAGGTTTATAGGCTGAGCTCAGAATTCAAGTCTTGGATAACTGGGAGGAGAAACGATTAACAAGGGCTGCTCTGCGGGCAGGTGGTGCTGGTCACCGCATTCAGAAAGGGGGAAAGGAGATGGTGCAGGTATCCTGGGAACTTCATTCCCCAAACAAGCTTCTTTTTTTCATTTCAACTGAATGGTGAGCAGGGACTTGTCCTCAAATTACCTAACCATTTCCTTGATCCCCCGGCATGCACCCGCCAAAACAACCAGGGGCCTCACCCTTAACTGCACGCCAGCCGCTTCCCAAAAGTACCCTCGCCACTCCCTGCGCCCCCGGAGACAGATGAGGGCAGAGTTGAGGTGGTCCCGGCTTCAACGCCTCCCGGGGCGCATGCGCCAAAGCTTCCTCCGCGGCGCGGACACCCTCGCCCGAGCCGCGCCCCTCCCCCGCCCAGGCAGGAGGCTGAGCAGTCCATTAGCACCGAGATGCATGGCCGGCTTTTTCACACCACTCTCTGCCTCACCTGAGCTCTCGGTGATACCTGAGAAGTGAGGAACCAGCTTCTCCAGAAGAGCAATCCACTCCGGCTTCAGCCTCGTAGCAGCTTCGGGGGACTGGGGAGCGGCCGTCACTTCTGCCTCCTCATTGGCCGCGGCTCTCACGCGATACAATCTGCGACGCCCCAGGAAGTGGAGGGGGGGAAGGGAGGGGACGTGCGTGCGGTGAGCGCTTCTGCGCGTGCGCTCCCCCCACCCTTCCCCGCCCCACCGCCCGGAACCGAGGTGGCCCAACCTCTCCCTCCCTCCGTGTAAACAGCCCAGAGAGCAAGGAAGCGATGTATGCTGGAGTTTGTAGTTTCTTAGTGCCCAGCCTGGAGTTGACGTTCTTAGGCTCTGACATAACGTTACATCAGAAATGAAATAGCTACTGTCTTCCTCAGGAGTGACACTCCAATTTCGTTTCCATTCTGTTTATTGAACGTTTCCCCTTTTAAAAAAAAAGTTGAAATATAACTTATACGCCATAGTTTTTACATAGTTAACACTCGTAGTGTCATCGTCCAGATCCGGATATAGAACACTTTCACAACCCTAATAGGTTCCCTCGCGACTTCCCTGACACACAAATTTAGAACTTGCTCTCGCTTTGAATGTAAAGGTTATGATCTATTTTTCAGAATTAATGGGTGTGTCCTTGTTTTATGATTTCTGGTTTGTTTGGTTTATTTATTTATTTTTTTGGTAAGTCATGGACTCATGTTGTGCTGGATTTCTCTATCTCCCTTGGGAACACCTGGACAGCTCACCAGGGGTTCATTGTGGTTCTTTACTGAACTTCACGCATCTGAGAGTACAAAGGGACCGAGGTTAAAGGTGGAAGGGAAACCGAAAGTCCACTCCTGAACTGAGATCCGATTCCCCAAGTCTGCGTTCCCCACAGGGAGAAGGCTGACGGTGGAATTTTCAGCCTCATTGTCCACCTCCGGGTTCTAGAATCTGGAAACCGCACGGGCGTCGGTGCACGGCTGACGCTTGCGGAAAGGGGGCGCTCGGGCTCCTGCTTGGCGGGCGGGTCAACTGGAGACGCTCTACCCGAGGCGCAGCTCTCAATGAGCCGCGCCCTGCGTCCACACGCCGAGGCGGTGGGGCGATGCGCTTGCGCACTCGGAGCTCACACCATATGTGCCCTGTCCCAGTGCGCGGGTCTGTGGAGAGCCGGGTGCGAGAGGCGGCACCGCGGTGGGGGACGGAGCCGAGCGGAGACCGAAGTCGGCCGGGGAACACTGGGTCTGTGAGAGACCGAATAGAGGGGCTGGGGCTACGAGCGCCGCTGACACACGATGGGAAAGAAGCAGAAAAACAAGAGCGAAGACAGGTAGCCGGTGTCGGGGTTTCAACGGCGGCGGCCGGCGCGGCTGAGGGGGGCGCGCGGGTCCCGTGGGCGCGCGGCGGACCGGGGTCTAGGCTCGAGAGCGGCCCCGCGGGGCACCGTCCGGGGCCCACAGTGGGTGGCGCGGGCCCGAGACCCCAGTACCGGGCGGGCGCGGAGGGCCTCAGCGGCGGGCGGGTTCCCAGCCGAGACTCCGTCCCTTTGCTGCCCCTCGCCCGGCCCGGGAGAAGGGGTGTCCGGCCTGAGGAGCGGGGCAGTCGTTTGGGGTTCGAGGCCCCGCGGGGTAGGGCTCGCGGCCCCGCGGGGCCGGCTCAGCCAGCGTGGCTCGGAGGTTGGGAGTTGTTTTCGTGGCGCTACTCTTGCTGGGGGTCAGGAAGAGTTCTTTTTATGTCTTTGTATCTATGAATTCTTGGCGAGAGAGGGAGTTGGGATCCGCTCTGTCTCCAGCCAGGTGTTCCCACTCTCTGAGCCGCTCAGGTGCCTTGGAGTTACCGGGAGGAGCGTAGCAGCAAGCTCCCTTTAACTTCATTTAATTTGGGTACAGCTTTCAATTACTTAAGGGCTGATTGTCCAGACTCCATGCTTTTCGCGTTCCTTCTTCCGGCCTTTTGGTCATTTCTTTGCTCTCTAGCACCTCCCCTAAGAAAGGAGGAGGAGATGAAACAAACCAACCAGGGTCGGTCTTTTCTAAACCATTTAAAAGACTTCTGAGGCGAGGGAGCGTAAGGGTGTATGTAGAGTTGCGTACCCCGAGATTATTGGAACATTTCTGGGTGTCATATTCGGTTGAGTTCTTTACCCCTTTTCATTGAAAGGGTTTTACTTCTTGGGAGTGAACATTTGTTACTTTTCACCCTTCTGTACTACTCACCAAATTTAGTTCAAATACTGGGGATAGTAAGAGAAATTCAAAAGACAAAAACAACCTGTGATAGTTCATTTTGACTCAAAACGGATATGTGGTCTTGAAGTTAAAATCAGATTACCAGTTGTGAGTTGGAATCCTGGGTTGTGTCCTCACTGGCCTTCACCTATCTGATGAATGGCGTTAAAAAGACACCAAGGTGAGTCTTGTATTTCAGTTACAGGTCTATTGGAGGAAGTTAATTGGTTTCAAGAATAGAACTTATTGTTAATCAAAGCAGATAAATAAGAAGAAAGAAGCAGAATTCTGGGGTGATTTAGTGGGAGAGAAATTTCTGTGCTTTTGACAGGATGTTTTGGTGCCTAGGATACTTTTTTTCTTCGACCTTATACAAGAAATAGAGATGAGTGTAATAAAGCTTCCTGTACCAGTTACCCAGCTTCGACCATTGTTGTCACATGACTGGCCCTGTTTCATCTCTGCTGGATATGGTAAAGAACTCTCAAAATCCTTTCATGTGTAAATTTTTCAGGTGTATCTGAAAGATAAATACTTGAGGGAAAAAAACAACCACAGGAACACAACATAAGACACAATCACAATGTCATCATTAAGCCTAAGGAATACTAGCAGTGATTTCTTAAATATTATCAATTGTCTAGTCAGTTTTCTGCTTTCACTGATTCTAATTAAAATTATGTTTTGTGGGTTTTTTTTTCATTTTGTGTTTTACAATTGGTTTGTTTGGATCAGAATTACAGAAGTTTGTTCTTTAGATTAAAAAATATTTATGTATATGTTATTTTAGCTACAGTTTTTCAAGCTCTTTCACATTGGACAAAAGCTATTCAGAGGAGAGATTTATTTTTGTGTGTGTATTTTTATAGAAAAGTGAAAGTCTTTTCCTAATTCATAAAGGTTTTCCTGGATGACATAAAGTTTAAATTGCAAACACTAGAGCCTGTTAAATGATTGGTTTGTTAGTATAGAAGGAATGCTACTGGGTTTTTTTCCTTTCCGACTAAATCTGCAGTGTTTACTTTTTGTCTCGTATTGAAGGAAAAATGGTGGCAGTGTAATGGAAAAACACACTTTCTCATAAGCCAATATCAAATTTTTTTGTTTGTTTTTTAATGCTTCGTGGACTCCTCCCACCTCTCCTTCCCTTCTGAGCTGTCCTAAGCCAGACATGTTTCTGCTCAGGAAGAACTGGGTGAGAAATGAGCACCTGCTTATTAGCTATCAAGTTAAGGCCTTGAGCCACTTTTCAGTTCTTGGAAAAAACATAAAATACTTGAGTGTTTTAATCCTTATATTGTTATTTAAAATTTTTAGCCACTCAGCGTTTATTTAAATTTAGATTTTACTATCTAATCTGAGTAATTTTATTTGGATTACATATGTTTTATCAGTGACTGATCTTTGTTTAAACATTGAGTTCTAGAATCTTGTTTCAGCTTGTGAAATTCTGAGAATGAGATTTTGATAGGTGTTCAGTTTTCCTGCCTTTTTCAGTTGACTGGGGTAGGGTTCAATATTCACAGATCATATAGACAAAATATAAGGCCAATATTTTCATTTCTTCCTATAACCTTCCCAGTAATCAGCTTACATAATGGGACCATATCTTATGGAATCTTGTGTGTTGTAGCAATGTCTTACCATTTCCATTTATATAACACGATGAATGTTCTCTTATTGATGTGTGCAGAGAAAAAATGATCCTGATTATCCAGTTTTTCACAATTAGCCTCCAATTCTTCATTCTGATCCTTTTTTTTAATCCCCCAAGTGTGGTAGTTATATTTTTCAGGTTGTAAGGAATGTGGTATATTACCTTAATAAATGGGATTAATACATCTATACCCCCTCACAAAGGATATAGAGGGAAGGAAGATCATTATTTCACCTATCTCACAGTCAGACATGAAGGTGGGGATGTCATTCAGGAATTAGGAGGTCTTTCAGGATTGAGTACAGGTATCTTCAGCTATGATTCTCTATGCTGGTGGTGAGTTAGTACAGTAGCTCTTTGTTTTTAACTACACATAATGCTCCTATTATTCTTGGCAAAATTCCTCCTTTTGGGGGAGTTCTGGCTATCTCTGAGACAGCTGCCTACGTTTTAGATTTTTGTCCTGGTGTCAGATATTCATCCTAGCCAGGTATGATCAGGGTATCGGGTCCCTCTTCTGGGATAGAAAGCATGGTGATCTGCTTAAGGAACCTGTCCAGAGGAGCTGTGAGCATAGCAGGTACTCTAAAGCATCCCAGAGAGGAAGTAGTCCAAGTGGCAAACAGTTCAAATAGTCTAGTTCAACAAAGGAATTTATTTCTCATTTGAATATATTTGAATTAATAATAAACTATCTGCATACATTAGATCAAAAAAGAAAAAAAGATGTATAATCTGAGAGTTCTCTTGGTTTACCTTGTTCCTAGATTGATACTTTAGGTAATCAATATGTGGAAGGATGGGAAGAAGTCGTAGTTTGCCATAAATGAATAAGAAAGCAGATGATAAACTTGTTAGCTTGTTAGCTTATAGAAACCTCTTCTGCCTTCTCTACTGGTGATCTCTGGGGAGCTGATGTAGCTACTTTTTTTTTTTTTTTGCGGTATGCGGGCTTCTCACTGTTGTGGCCTCTCCTGCTGCGGACGCGCAGGCTCAGCGGCCATGGCTCACGGGCCCAGCCGCTCCGCGGCATGTGGGATCTTCCCGGACTGGGGCACGAACACGTGTCCCCTGCATCGGCAGGCGGACTCTCAACCACTGCGCCACCAGGGGATCCCAATGTAGCTACTTTTGATGTTACTTGCCCACTAGTTGTGCTTTACTTAGCCTTCTAAGTTTATTCCAATCTGGCAGTTGATCTATACGTTGGGCAAAGCATTGTTTAACTGAGGAACTGAGTGTCTGCTTAGGTTAGAAAAGCAGTTCTCAAACTTTTTGGTCCTAGGACCCCCTTACTCTCCTAAATTAGTAAGGAACCCAAAAGGCTTTTGTTTATGTGGGTTAGGTCAATCAGTACTTACCATATTACAAATTAAAACTGAAAAGTTCTTTAAATATATTGATTTAAAAGTAAAAATAACATCACATTAACATAAATAACACTGTTAAATAATCATTTTCAAAAATTTATGAAGAGAGTGATGGTAAACATTTTGTAAACGTTTACTATCTGGCTTAGTAGAAGATAGCTTGATTCTTGTCTGCTTGTGATTCAACCTGTAGCAATATCACACATCGTGTGGCCTCTGGAAAACACCACTGTACAGTTATGAGGAAATGAGAATGAAAAAAAGGCTAATAGCCTCGTAGTACTATGTTGAAAATAGTTTTGACCCCTTGAATTAGTTTAGACCCTCTGAATTGTGTTGGGGGGAACTACTCTGAGAACTGTTTATTTAGGAATTCCTAAACCAGATTTAGGCATTTGTGAGACATTTCCCAAGCCTTTTGACTTCCATTCATGTTTGTCCAACAGGTGCTTAGAATGTTTGAGAAGCACTCAGAGGACAACTTAAGACATTTGTGGGTATGTTCATGCTCTTGATATTTTACCCACTTATGATTTTTAAATTTTTTTATGTAATAGGTGAGTTTATCAAGGTCTATTAAAAGTCTGTTGGGACTGATTTTAATTGGGAGTCCCATTAAGTTTTTAGATTATTTGGTACACTTACATCTTTATGGTATTGAATCATTCCCTTCAAGAAATATATTGTCTGTTTAAGCAGTTAAGTGCCAGCTGTTGTTCTAGGTGCTGAAATGTAGTGATGAACAAATCAGTAACATGACATGCTTCTTTATTTGGCTAATTATCAGTAAAACTTTATTTTCTTCAGTTGAACCTTTAGGATATTTCTTGTTTGGTTTATTCCTAGGTGTCTTATAGTTTTGGTTGCTGTTAATGTAGGAAAACTTTTTTTCAAGATGGTCTGACCAACTTAACTCTCTCTTATTATTAAAAGTAGCTGTTATTAAAGGATGAGGCCTTAATTGCGATTTGGTTATTAGTTTGTGATAATATATAACAGAGGGGGAGACCAGGGAGAAAAATTAGAGACATTACAGCAGCATTCAAATGTTTTAGTTAGTGACACACAAATGACTCCTTTTTCCCTCCCTTTCTAACTTATGCCTTGTGTCAAATACGTACTGTTAAGAAATTTCAAATCAGGTATTTTGAACTATTGAAATAATCACAGTATACTACTTGCTCTAGCAGTAATCACAGTATTTACATAATTTTAATAATGAAGACACTTAATGTAGAAGAAATAACTATGCTGTAACCAGTTTGAGAATCTGGAGGAAGGGAAAGGTATAAAGATAAAAGAACTACTTTATAACATATAGAAGAGGAAACAGATTTAGCATAATAATGTGCTTGAGGCTTAGAGCCTCTCAGCTGTTAAGCCAAACCAGACCTCAGAACCTGTGGTTTTGTTTTTTTTTTAAACTGTGCTGCACTAGCTGATTTAAGAAATCCTGCTACTCCAAAATGTAGACTTCCCAAAGGATCTTTACTGGTGAAGCAACTGTTAAAGAGGAACAGTTTAACAAAGGAGGGAGAATAGAAGAATGACAGCCGTTGTCCATAGGTCAATCAGTGCCAGAATTCCTTTAAAAAAATTTTCTCACTTAACCTTAGTTGAATAACTGCCTGTCTCATAGCCTGTCTGTTTAAAGTGAAAACAGTGATGATTTAATGTTTCATTCCTTCCCATTTCAGACATGGTATATAAAATTTCAGGTATATTTTTTCAGAGGAATCCCTACTTTTCACCCAGGTAGCAGTCATTGTTTAGAATCATTGGTTTTCAAATCTCCCTTTGGTGATAGAAAGATACTTTCTATTGAGATTTAAAATAATGTTTGTTTTTTCTGTTTTTGAAACTACCTTCGTACTGTAAACTTTATATAAACAGTCTCTGAAAATACAATAAGTACTGTGTTAATTAAATTTGTGTCATTAGGTTTCGGGTACTGAGCTCTGATGAAACTAATAGATGTGATTGATGATACTGCAGTAGTTGGAATTTTTTCTAAGTCTAGAATCACATGTTCTAAGAATTCATTGTATGGGTGTGCCACATTTTATTTACCCGTCCATACATCAGTTAATGGATTCAAGGTTGTTCCACTTTTTGGCTGTTACGAATAATACTGCTAAAAAAATCCGTGTATAAGTTTTTGTGTGGCCTTGTGTTTTCAATTCTTTGGGGTATATACCTAGGAGTGAAATTGCTGGGTCGTAGAGTAACTCTATGTTTAACTTTTTTAGGAACTGCCAAGTAGTTTTACTTTTTTTCCAGGAACTGCCAAAGCTGCTGCTCCATTTTATAGTCCAACCAACAGTGTGTTAGAGTTTCAGTTTCTCTATATCCTCATCAACACTCGTTATCATCTGACTTTTTGATTATAGCCATTCTAGTAGGTGTGAAGTGGTATCTTATTGTGACTTTTGGTTGGTCTGCACTTCATGATGGCTTAAGATGTTGAGTATCTTTTCATGTGTTTATTGGACATTTGTATGTCTTGTTTGGAGAACTGTCTATTCAGATCCTTTGCCCATTTTAAAATTGAGTTCTTTATTATTGAGGAATAAGTTCTTTATATACTCTAGATACAAATCCTTTATCAGATATGATTTTCAAATATTTTCTCCCATTCTCTGGGCTGTCATTATTTTCTCCCATAGGAGGTTGTTGTTTCACTTTCTTGGTGTCGTTTGTAGAACAAAAGTTTCTAAAAAGCCCGATTTATCTATTTTTTCTTTGGCTGCTTGTGCTTTTGGTGTCAGATCTAAGAAATCATCACCAAATCTAAGGTCATGAAGATTTACTATTTTTCTTCTAGTTTTACAGTTTTAATTCTTACATTTAGACCTTTGAGCCATTTGGGGTTAATTTTTTTTATATTGTGTGAGGTAGGGGTCCAACTTCATTCTTCGCGTGTGGATATTCAACCGTCCCAGCACCATTTAAAAAAAAAAGACTATTACTCTTCTAATTCCTTGATCAAATCAATTGACCGTATATGTAGGATTTTATTTCTGGAGTCTCAGTTCTGTTCCATTGATCTGTATGTCTATCCTGATGGCAGTATCACACTATCTTGATTACTACAGCTTTGGTATTAAGTTTTGAAATTGGGAAGTGTGATTTCTCTTTGTTCTTTTTTGAGATTGTTTTGGCTATTCTGGGTTCCTTGCATTTCCATACAGATTTTACAATTAGAATCTCTCAATTACTGCAAAAAAAAAGGGGGGGCAGCTGGGATTTTGATTGAGATTGGATTTCTTCTGTAGATTAATTTTGGGAGTATTGCCAATGTTATGCCTTGAGATCCATGAACATGGAATGTCTTTCCACTTATTTAGGTTTTCAGGTTTTCTTTCAATGATTTTTTGTAGTTCTCAGAGTACAACATTTGCAACTCTTCTAAAAAATTATTCTGAGGCATTTAATTTTTTTTATGCTATCATAAGTGGAATTATTTTTTAATTTCATTTTCAGATTGTTTATTGCTAGTACACAGTTTAAATACAGTTGATTTTTATATATTGATCTGTTCTGCAATCTTACTGAACTCATATATTAGCTTGAATTTTTTTTGTTGTGTATGTGGATTCCTTAGAATTTTCTATGTACATGGTCCTGCCACTGCAAGTTCAGATAGTTTTCTCCTTCTTTTCCAATCTAAATGGTTTTTATTTCTTTATCTTACCTTAAGCTCTGGCTAGATCCTGCTGTACAGTGTTGTACTGAATGGGGAGAATGGACATTCTTTTCTTGTTTCTGATCATGGGATGGGGGGGAAGCTTTCAGTTTTTCGCATTGTGTTAGGTGTGTCCCCCCCTCCTGCCCCCCGCCCCGTGAATGGGTGTTGGATTTTGTTACATTGCTGTCTCTTCATCTGTGAGATGATTATGTGGTTTTTGTGTCTTATACAATTTATATATGGTGGATTACATTAATCAATTTTCATATGTTGAACCAACTTTGCAATCCTGGGATATATCCCAGTTGGTCATGGTGTGCAATCCTTGTTATATGTTCTTGGATTTGGTTTGCTAGTGTTTTGTTGAGGATTTAATTTTTTTTTAAACTTTTAACCTTTCTATGTACTTGTTTGAGGTCTTTGGATAAACTGCATAAAATTGAATTCTTACTAAACCAATTTGATAACACCTTTAAGAGTTTAAAGTTACTTACACATTGCTTGTGATTAATGATATATTTGATCTTATTTCAGCCATCCTGGTTTGTTTTTTATTTGTGCCAATTCTGCAATGCTTTGTTTCTATTTTTCCCCCTTCTTATCTTGGGTTAGAGTTTATACATGCTGTTTCTATTTTTTTTTTAAGTGGTTTGACTTATACCTTGCATATACAAAGTCAATATTTAAAGTCCTGTAAAACAGTACAAGGACAGTAGTACTATTGTCTGGTATTTTGTTTTATAATCCCCCACTTCAGGTCAGTGACCTTTTACTTAAGGTTGGATGTTACTTGAAGGCATTACTTGTCAGGAATGAACCTGGGGGGAAAAAAGACACATACTTACTGGATTATCCATTGTTCTCTTAGGAATTTAAGAGAAGTGATTTTCTCTTTCAGACATATTAGTAGCTAATAAGTCTTAAAAAATGAAATGTTGGGATTAAAGTTTAAAATTTTAACTTTTTATTATAAAAATTTCAAGCACACAGAAAAGTTGAAGGAATAATATAAGGAACTCTTATATACGCATCACCTAGATTTAATCATTACCAGTATTTTGTCCTCATTTTTGCTTTATGTATTTTATTTTATAGACATCTTGACATTTTCTCTCTAAATGTTTCCTTATGTAACCATAATACCCTTATCCCACCTAGTGCAATTAACACAAATTCTCTTATATTTAATATCCTGTTCATATTTCAGATTTCCAACTCCACAATGGCTTTTCAAACCAGGTTGCAGAGGAGGTTCACCCTGCATTTCATTGTGGTGTAGCTCACAATGTTTAAAAGTCACACTTTCATTATAGGTATCTGCTAAAGTTATTCTTTTTTTTTTTTTCTGTGTAAGTCTTCTTTTCACGTTCTCACTCTGAACTTAGAATTTTCACAACTTGGTCATCTCAGCCTATTGGTAATTAAAATGGAGGGGAGTTATTAGAGAGACTTGTAAGTAGCAGTTGGCATTGTGTTGTTTGGTTTAAGAACAAAATTCTTTTGCAGGCCTACAAACTTGTCACTCCTGAATGATGACTGAAGTGCTAAATTATATTAGTTTACTCCCATTCAGGTTGGTATGAAACACGTAATCAGTTTTGTGAATTTTTTTTTTTTTTTTGGCGGTACGCGGGCCTCTCACCGCTGCGGCCTCTCCCGCTGCGGAGCACAGGCTCCGGACGTGCAGGCTCAGGGGCCATGGCCCACGGGCCCAGCTGCTCCAAGGCATGTGGGATCCTCCTGGACCGGGACACGAACCCGCGTCCCCTGCATCGGCAGGCGGACTCCCAACCACTGAGCCACCAGGGAAGCCCTTGTGAAATTTTTTTGAGGCTAAATTCATATAACATAAAAGTAACCATTTTAAATGTACAATTCTGTGAGATTTAGTACATTCACGGTGTTGTTCAGTCTTCTCTGTCTAGTTTCAAAACATTTTCATCACCCCCAAAGGAGTTCCTATATCCATTAAGCAGTTACTTTCCCTTTCTGTCCTCCTCTGAGCCCTTAGCAACCACTAATATACTGTCTTTTGATTTACCTATTCTGGATATTTCATATAAATGGAATCATACCATGTATAACCTTTTGTGTGTGGGTTCTTTCATTTTGCATGTTTTCGAGGTTCATCTATGTGCAGAATATATCAGTACTTCATTTTGTTTTTATGGCTGAATAATATTCCACTGTGTATATATACCACATAATGTTTATCCATTCATCTGATGATGGATGTTTCAGTTGTTTCCACCTTTTGGCTATTGTGAAAAGTGCTGCTATGAACATTTGTGTCTAGATGTTTGAGTACCAGTTTTCAGTTCTTTTGAGTATAGTATATATCTAGGAGTGGAAGTGGTAGATCATCCTATGTTTAACTTTTTGAGGAACCACCAAACTTTTCTACAGCAGCTGCACCATTTTACAGCACCACCAGAATGTACAAGGGTTCTGATTTCTTCATATCTTTGCCAACAATTCTGTTCCTTTTTTTTCCATTAATAGCCATCCTAGCGATTGTGAAGTGGTGTCTCATTGTCATTGTGATTGGCATTTCCCTGGTTACTAATGATGTTGAACATCTATGTATTCATTGGTCATTTGTATATCTTTGGACAAATGTCTGTGCAAGTCCTTTACTCATTTTTAAATTAGCTTGTTTTGCTTGAGTTTTAAGAGTTCTTTATATATTCAGGATACTTGATCCTTATAAGGTACATGATTTGTAAATATTTTCTCCCATTATGTGGGTTGTCTTTTCACTGTCTTGACATAGTATCATTTTTACAAAAGTTTTTAAATTTTGATGCAATCCAGCTGACCTAATTTTTGTTATTGTTGCTTGTGCTTTGGGTATTGTATCTAAAAATCTACTGTTAAGTCATGCCAGGGTGTGAAGATTCACCTGTGTTTTCTTCTTAAGAGTTTTATTGTTTTAGCTCTAACATTTAGGTTATAACCCATTTTGAGTTAATTTTTGTAGATAGTGTGGGGTAGGGGTCCAAAACTTTATTCTTTTATGTGTGGAGATATAGTCCCAGCACCATTTGTTGAAGAGACTATTTCTTCCCCTATTGATTGGTTTTGGCACCACTGTCAAATCAATTGGCCATGGATGAATGGATTTATTTCTGGACAGTTTTATTCTTTTGATGTTTATGTTTATCCTTATACCAGTACCACATTGTTTTGGTTACTATAGTGTAAATTTTCTTAAATAAAAAATTTCAAACGTATATAGAAGTAGAATAGTTTAATGAACACACCTGTCCATCACCCAGTTTCAGATATTACTGATTCACAGATAACCTTGTTTCATCTGCATCCTACCCACTCTCGTCTTCCCTCTCCCCATTGTACTGAAACAACCCCAGACATTTGTAAATATTTCAGGGGGTTACATAATCAGTTATAAGAAAGATTTACATTTTAAATATGAATTTTAAAGAATGGTACGTTTCCATTCATTTGGAAAATTCACATACAAAGGATCCTTGTCTGTGTTAGGTAAATAAAATGTAGCTGTAGTTTTCTCTCAGTGGGATTTTTAAACTGGTGTTTGAATTTATTGTTTCAGAAAATTCAATTTGGAAGTTTTACTACGATCAAAATATAGTAATTGTTATGGTGGTAGATGAGGTTTTTATTAAGCCTCAGTGATGAAAGTGGTGAGCCTTTCTAATTGTATGAAAATTGTGGTTGCCATTCTAAAATAGGGCTTTTTCTTTAATAGTGCCTGTTAAGAATGTGTTACATTCCCTGATGGTTGCTAGTTGTAAAAGGTAGGGAGGTGGGAACTTCCCTGATGGCGCAGTCGTTGGGAATCTGCCTGCCAGTGTAGGGGACATGGGTTCAAGCCCTGGTCTGGGAAGATCCCATATGCTGTGGAGCGACTGGGCCCGTGTGCCACAACTACTGAGCCTGTGTGCCATGACTACTGAGGCCTAGAGCTCGTGCTCCACAGCGGGAGAGGCCACTGCAATAAGAAGCCTGCGCACTGCAGTGAGGAGTAGCCCCCCCCACCCCCCCCACCCCCCCGCTCACCATAACTAGAGAAATCCCATATGCAGCAACGAGGGCCCAGTGCAGCCAAAAATAAATAAATTTATTTTTTAAAATGGGAGGTGAATTGAGCACACAAAAAGGAGTTTTCTGTTCTCAAAGGAGCTTACGTTTTAATATAGCAAATAGGCATATGCACAGATAATACAGTGAGGAGATGATGGGAGAATGTGAAGTTTAGGTTAAGTATGGGAGTGCTACCCTTGAGATTTCAAATTTCCCTCCTAAAGTTATTACATATGTCTTCCAGATCCCTTTGTAATTAAATCTGCCGTCAGGAGAGCAAGCCAGATTGGAAGGAATGGGAGTGTGCTGTATGTTTCTGTCTCTTGAGAAGCAAGGGTTGATGATGAAGAGTATCCAAGATCTTCAGTTGCTTAGCTAGTGCCTGCACACAGGTGCAGCCAGACCATTCTAATGATGATGTTGTTCAGCAAGTGAGAAGTACCCTCTCCTGAGAGTGGTTACCTGCATCAAAATTTTATTAATATTTGTTTGGTTATGCCAGGTGTTACAAAAGGAAATTAGGTGGGAAGAATCCTTTAACAGTGATTAAGGACCAGAGTTACTTTTACGGAATACAAAGACTATGAGTTCACTATCTGTGAGTGCTGGAAGTGCTCAGTCTAATCAATTAATTTAGAACATAACTTGTGTCCTTAAGGTGTTAATTGAGAATGTTGACTTAAATTGTTAATATTGCTTATATATATATCTTCAGGCCCAAAACTAAGTCTAAACTTACCTCTTAGGCAGTTATGAAACCCTAAATACACTTATATCAAACAGTAACAAATATAAAAATTTTTGAAGTTCAAATTTGCAGTATTGATGTGAATGATAGTGTTTTGTTGATTCTAAACCAGTGCTTCTCATATTTTAATGTGCATGTGATTCACCTGTGGGTCTTGTTGAAATGAGGATTTTGGTAGTAAGTCTTGGGTGGGACCTAAGATTTTGCATTTCTAACGACGTGATACTAATGCTGCTTATCTTGGAATTATTCTTTTGAGTAGCAGGATCTAAATCACTATTTTATTGTGAAAGTATTGCCTCCTATAATGGACTTCTTTTGAGTTCAGCATGCATATACTAGTAAGAACTCAATTTTTCTAATCTTTTTCAGTATGAACTAATGATTTTCACCTTTGTTTTATAGCACCTTCTCTTGGCTAAAATGTTTAATTTACATATTAAGTCTGCTTCTGCTCTTTTTCGTCAATGTGAAACAACTTAGTGGAGGTTTGTAAACAAAAGCTTTGGTTGATATTCTATGACAGTGAACTGTGATAAAGTGTCTATCCATATGATTCATGGAATGTTCATCTTAAATCTTTATTATCATATTAAAATTAAAACAAATTAAACAGATAAAAGTTACTGGGGAGAATTTTCAGTCTTCTGAAATTACCCACAACCCTGCGTTTCCCCCTCCTAACCCATCTCACCTGCCCCCTTTGAGGGTACTCGTTCTGGTTTGACAAAGCTGCCCTGAACTGATTTTATAGTTAAACACATTGGAATCCATAAAAATGTGTGAACTTAGATTATATATATTTGGAGGTCTACAAGATGACGCTTATACTTGCTTTTGTATTCTTACCGCTTCAACTATGAGGTATTTAGAAAGTGGAGAATTAGGCTGAATTTTGTGGAAGGTAATAAGATACATTCTGTTTGCTTGCATTGTACAATGCAGTATGGTTTCACATGCCTTTTAAAGACGTCAAGACCCAGTTCATAAGGAAGTTTTAAGCTCAGAGGGCTTTTTTTTTTTTTTAAAGACATGATTGGGTACCTCTGAATTTATTAATGGGTTGTGGTGCTTAAGATAGAACTCCATTGAGGGAGTGGGGAGTGAGAACTGTTGGGTTCTGTGGTGCAAATGGTGAGAGCTAGTGAGGAGCAATGACTGCTGGGCTTTTCCCTCTTTCGTCTTGTTTTTCCTGTTTGTATATGTAACTGTTGTCAAGGAGTGCTGGGTAAGAAGAGATGGAGGTTGGAGGAAAAGAGATGCCAAAAGGCATCTTATGGAGAAGGCAGGACTAGATTTCCCTGTTTCCTTTATTGCTACTGGCACTGCTGGGATAGAGTTAGGAGTAAAGAATGGGATTCCTCCTTATGTTTTTCCTCTTGTTTGTTCTTATTGAGCCTGTTTCAGGGGAGGAGCGGAAACCAAAGTAAAGTGCAAAGAGTTAGATATCACCATGTCTTCCCTCAGTACTTACAGATTACGAACAATTTTTTTGGTCAAGTTGGTGGGGAGAGAAGAAGGACTGGTGTGGTTTCTACTTCTGTAGGCCCTGGTATCCATTAGGAACAGAAGGAAATATGTGAGTGCTTCAGTTATTATTGTATCATAACAGGTCATCCCAAACTTAGTTCTTTAAAACAACAAAAATCATCGTCTCTCTTGGTTCTGAGCGTTGACTGAGCTCAGAACCTGAGCTCTTGCTTGGAGGTCTCCATGTGGTTGCAGGTAAATGATGACTGTGATGGAGTCATCTTAAAGGCTATCTCACTTGCACATCACTCACTTCTGGTGGTTGATAGTCGCTGTTGGTTGGCACGTCAGCTGGAACACCTATCCTTGGCCTCTCTATGTGGCCTGGACATCCTCATTAGCTTGGCAGTGAATGTCTCAAGAGCCCGGAAGTACAAGGCCTGGGCTTAGAAACTGTAACATCATTTCTGCCATATTCTGTTGAGTAAACAGTCACACAGTCTCATATTAAAGGGGAGGGGCATAGACCCCCACCTCTCAGTGTCAGAGAAATTTTGAGCCAGGATGTAAGACCTCCTCAGAGGGTAAAAATAAAGAGACATTGGAGAAGAGGGGTTGGTAGGAGAGAATCCTAGGAAGCTTGGAGATTTTGAATTGTGGAATAATTTGGGAAAGGGTTGGATTTCCTATGTTCTTGTAGAACTTAAATCAGACAACTTTTTAGTGGAAAATGTCTGTCATTAATAAATAAAATTTGCCAGTTTGGAGTTGAGAGGAGATTTGCAAACAGGTTAATTTTTCTTTTACTTCTTTACAATGAACGTTTTTTTTGGTTATATTATGTGTATTTAAAAGGCTTTAGTGTATTGATCTCAAAGTGAAGTGTCTCATTTTTTATTTTTATGCATGATTTTTGATTATTCCAAAAAGCCAAGCACCAAAGTTGATCACATGCCTTTTACATACAATTAATAAAGAAATACCATGTTTTTAAAAGATTCCTTCACAGTAATGTCATTTTAGTTACATATTACATTGTGTTAATAGAAATTAAGGTGTTATAAAAATATTATATGTTGATTGTTATTTTCATAACTTATAAAAATGGGTAAAATGACTTATATTAGGTATATGTAATTTTAACCTTAACTGTTTTCAGTAAACTGATAAATCCATTCTGTAACTTCTCATCCATTTTTATAGTATCCCTAGAAATTTAAATTCTCTTCTTTGAGGTGTAATTGACATAAAATACACAAAGTTAAAGTGTGGAGTTAATAAACTTTGATAAATTATACAGTTGTGCTTCTTTCACCACAATCATGATACTGAATATTTCCATTAACCCAAAAAGTTCCCTCATGACCCTTTGTAGGCAGTCCTTTCTGGCCAAAAATCACTGTAGCTTTTG
Source organism: Lagenorhynchus albirostris (assembly GCF_949774975.1). NCBI lineage: Eukaryota > Metazoa > Chordata > Mammalia > Artiodactyla > Delphinidae > Lagenorhynchus > Lagenorhynchus albirostris. The sequence goes on along the minus strand of NC_083107.1, from coordinate 7,386,831 downwards.
TGTTTTGTGTGTGTGTGGGGTCACTGTAGTTTTCACTTTTCTAAAAATTCCTATAACTAGAATCATAGAGAATGTAGCCTTTATTGGCTGGCTGGGTGTCACGTGAAATAATCTCTTGAGATTCATCCATGTTGGTGTGTGTAACATTCTTTACTTTTATCATTGAGTAGTATCCTTTTGTGTGGGTAGATGACAATTTGTTTATGAATTATCTGGTAGTTGGATATTTAGGGTTTTTTCCCCAGCTTCTTGTGATTATGAATAAAGCTGCTGTGAACATTTGAGTACAAGTCTTTGTGTGGACATATGTTTTCGTTTCTCTTAGGTAAATACCTGGGAGTGGGATTGCTGGGTCATATGGTAAGTGTGTATGTTTAACTTGAAGAAACTGCCAAACTGTCTTTTCCAAAGTGGCTGTGCCAGTTTTGCATTCCCTCTTGAGGTGTGTTCCAGTTGCTCCACATCCTCTCTCAACACTTAATATTATCAGCCCTTCATTTTAGTCATTCTGGTGGCTGTGTAGTGGCATCTCATTGTGATTTTGTTTACATTTCCTTATTAGCTAGTGTTACTGACCATCTTGTCATGTGTTTATTTCCCATCATTATATCTCATTTGGTTAAGTGTTGAAATCATTTGCCCATTTAAAAATTGTGTTCTTTAATGTTGGGTCATAGGAATTTTTTTATATATTATAGACAAATCTTTCATCAGATATATGTATTGCAAACATTTTTTTTTCTCAGTTTGAGGTTTGCCTTCTCCTTTAAACAGTGTTCAGTTTTGTTAATTAAACTTTTAAGATTATTATAGATTCACACGCAGTTGTAAGAATTAATACAGAGGGATTCCTGTGTCTTTTATTTGGTTTCCTCTAATGATAACATCTTGTAAAACTGTACAATATCACAACTTGGATATTGACACTGATATAGTTCACTGATCATATTCAGATTTTCCCAGTTTCACTTGCACTAGCACACGTGTATGTTTGTGTTTAGTGTTATACAGTATTATCATATGTGCAGATTTGTATATTCACTACCACAGTCAAAATACAGACCATCATTGCAAGGATCTCTCATGTTGTTCATTTGTAACCATAATCATCTCCTTTCTGTGCACCTCCTCTCACTAAACCCTAGTAACCATGAATCTTTTCTGTACTTATATGAATTTTTGAAAATAAAAAATTTTATAAGTGGAATCATATATGTATATAACCTCTGGGAATTGGCTTCTTTCCAGTCAGTCTGATTTTCTTGCGATCCGTCCAAGTTGTTGCATGTATCAATAGTTCATTCCATTTTATTGCTGAATAGTATTCCATGGAATGGGGATGAACCACAGTTTATTTAACCATTCACCCATTGTGAAGGACATGTGGGTTGTTTCCAGTTTTTGGCTGTTGCAAATGAAGCTGCTACAAGCATTTGTCTACAAGTTTCTGCATGAGATAAATTTTTTGTTACCCTGGGATAAATGTGCATGAGTGCAATTGCTGGGTCATATGGTAAGTACATTTTTAGTTTTCCAGGAAAATGATAGACTGTTTTCCAGAGTGGCTGTACCAGCTTACATTTTCACTAGCAATGTGTGCGTGATCCAGGTCCTCTTCATCTTCAGCAAACACTGGTTATTACCACTGTTGTTTGGGGAGAGGACATTCTGATGGTGTAGTGATATCCCATTGTGATTTTAATTTGCATTTTCCAAATGGCTATTGATGTGGAACATCCTTTATTTGCCATCTGTAAATACTCTTCAGTGAAATGTCTTTTCAT